>NW_020451015.1:142244-143958 GCF_003343035.1 Apteryx rowi
GTACCGCTGCCACCGCGGGCACGGTTAGCTCTGTGCACCGCGCTGGTGCTGCCGGCATGGCCGCCGTTAGCACCACCAGGGTGGGTGCTGCTAGCACCATGGGCCCCCAGCCCTGCTGGGGTGGGTGCTGTTACTGCCGTGCACCCTGCCAGCCCTGCTGGCACGGCGGCGGTTAGCACCCTGCACCCTGCCAGCCCTGTCAGTGTGGGTGCTGTTAGCGGTACGCACCCTTTCAGGTCTGCCAGCACTGGTGCTGTTCGCACCGCGCGCCCCGCCAGCCCTGCTGGCGTGGGTGCTCTTAGCGTGGGTGCTGTTGGCTGCGTGCACACCGCTCTGCCCATCTTCGCTGCCTCCCTCCCCAGGTGGGACCAGGCAGTGAGCAGATCTGTGTGGTCGTCACATAATTACTTCAGTCGCGCTGGGAGAGCAACACCAGTGTGACGCCTGTGCGGACGTGAGGTCTGCATGCGATTGCATTGCCAGCAACGGGCGCTTTATGCAAACCACCAAACACCAGGAGAGCCATTTGGCAGTGCCAACAGGGACGGATATAAAGGATTCAGATGCATCGTGTCTCCTGCTGACCGTTGCTCCTGGGATGAAGTGAATGCAACCCCAGCGCAAGCATTTAGCACTCATCAGCTGGGCTTGCAACAATATCCCAAGATTAAAAAAACAATGTGTACGTGGGGAGGATCTGCCCAGCTCCCTTTGCCTTCAGGTTTGCCTGCAACCCTGGGGCTGCTCAGGCAATGGTGTGAACATGGGCCCACCTGCATTTGTCTCTGTTTCCAAATGTGCCCCATTTTTCTTACGATGGCCTTCTCACCTGAAGCATGACTCAGGATACTAGGTCCACTTGAAAAAAACTCCTTCCTTCTGCCAATAATAAACCCGTTAATAAAAAGTATCAAAGAAGTCCAAATCAGTGAGATTTATTTCTGGTTATGTCCCAGAAGTCACCAGGCAAATAAAAAGAACATTGAGTGTTTCAAAAATCATTATTTTGCAGGTCTTGCTGAAGATTTATGAAGATTTATGAAAGGGGCTCAAGCCAAGCAGCGGGCCAAGAAATACTGGCCTGGGCTTAGACCTGTCACTGAGACCCTGCCTTGAGTTGAGGCACGAGGCCCCTGCACAGATGCAGTGGCCATGCAGACCAGCACTTCAGGCTCTCCCCCAAAGGCCTGCAGAGATCCAACCCGACGCTTGAGCAAAGCAGCCAGATTTGGGTCGAGAACAGACCAGGGAGTTGCAGATGGCTTTCTCCACTGGGGAAGCAGCCTTGGCGACATTCACCTCCAGAGGCAGTGAAATGCAAGCAGCAAATGCACCTGCTCTGCCTGGCTGTGCCGCTGGTGTTGGCAACAGAGTTTTGGTTTCTATGACCATGGGACCCTGTTTGAAGATCGACAACTGCTTGGGAGAGATGGGATCCACCTCACTAAGCGGGGCACGCATGTCTTTGCCAACAGGTTGGCCAACCTGGTAAGGAGGGCTTTAAACTAGGAAAGGTGGGGGAAGGGCAGAGTTATGGTGACAGGGTAGTCGGCAAAACGCGGCTCAAGTCGGGATGCCTCCAGCGGGTGCATGCAGCCAGGGAAGTGCACATGGGACGTGGCTATGGAGGATCCTCTTGTATCCCTCCTGGGAAACCTGCATGCTCGATCACCTCTCTGAAATGCCTGTACACCAATGCACGCAGCTTGGGGAA
>NW_020451015.1:145428-197063 GCF_003343035.1 Apteryx rowi
GTCAGCCTCACCTCAGTCCCTGGAAAGGTGATGGAACAGCTCATCCTGGATGCCATCTCTAAGCATGTGAAGGATAAGAAGGTGATCAGGAGTAGTCAGCATGAATTCACCAAGGGGAAATCATGCTTAACAAACCTGATAGCCTTCTACGATGGAATGACTAGCTGGGTAGTTGAGGGGAGAGCAGTGGATGTTGTCTACCTAGACTTCAGTAAGGCTTTTGACACTGTCTCATAACATCCCATAGCATCCTCATAGGCAAGCTCAGGAAGTGTGGGATAGATGAGCAGACAGTGAGGTGGATTGAGAACTGGCTGAAAGGCAGAGCTCAGAGGATTGTGATCAGCGGTGCAAAGTCTAGTTGGAGGCCTGTAGATAGTGGCGTCCCCCAGGGGTCAGTACTGGGTCCAGTATTGTTCAATTTATTCGTCAATGACCTGGATGAAGGGACAGAGTGCACCCTCAGCAAGTTTGCTGGTGATACCAAACTGGGAGGAGTGGCTGATACCCCAGAAGGCTGTGCTGCCATTCAGAGAGACCTGGACAGGCTGGAGAGCTGGGCAGAGAGGAACCTCATGAAGTTCAACAAAGGCAAGTGCAGGGTCCTGCACCTGGGGAGGAATAACCCCATGCACCAGTACAGGCTGGGGGCTGACCTGCTGGGAAGCAGCTCTGCGGAGAAGGACCTGGGGGTCCTGGTGGGCAACAAGTTGACCATGAGGCAGCAATGTGCCCTAGTGGCCAAGAAGGCCAATGGTGTCCTGGGGTGCATCAGGAAGAGTGTTGCCAGCAGGTCAAGGGAGGTGATCCTCCCCCTCTACTCAGCCCTGGTGAAGCTGCATCTGGAGTACTGTGTCCAGTTCTGGGCTCCCCAATACAAGAGAGACATGGAGCTACTGGAGGGAGTCCGGTGGAGGGCTACTAAGATGATTAGGGGATTGGAGCATCTCTCTTATGAGGAACGACTGAGAGAGCTGGGCCTGTTTAGCCTGGAGAAGAGAAGGCTGAGAGGGGATCTTATTAATGTGTACAAGTATCTTAAGGAAAAGTGTCAAGAGGATGGAGCCAGACTCTTTTCAGTGGTGCCCAGCGACAGGATGCGAGGCAACGGGCACAAACCGAAACACAGACAGTTCCATCTGAATATGAGAAAAAACTTCTTTACTGTGAGGGTGACAGAGCACTGGAACAGGTTGCCCCGAGAGGTTGTGGAGTCTCCTTCTCTGGAGATATTCAAAATGTGCCTGGATGCCATCCTGTACAACGTGCTCTAGGTGACCCTGCTTGAGCAGGGGGGTTGGACTAGATGATCTCCAGAGGTCCCTTCCAACCTCARCCATTCTGTAATTCTGTGATTCTGT
Organism: Apteryx rowi; assembly: GCF_003343035.1. NCBI lineage: Eukaryota > Metazoa > Chordata > Aves > Apterygiformes > Apterygidae > Apteryx > Apteryx rowi. The sequence goes on from NW_020451015.1 coordinate 146,790, forward strand.
GAAGCGGGAGATGGCTGCCGCCATTTCGGTGGTGTGCCCGGGAGCCAGCCCGCTTCCTGGCACCCCTGGGGACAGCGTGGGTGACAGACCCAGATGCCGCTGACGCTGCCTTGCAGCAGCACAGCTGTCCCCAGCTCAGATTTTGCCAGGTTTCATCTACAGATGGGAACCTGCCCTGGGGATCCACCATGGTCGGGGATATTTGGAAAGGAGGAAACCTGCCACGAGAACAGCAGGCAGGGCAAGGAGACACAGCCAGCGTAAGCTGGAGGAGCTGTCGGAGGAGTCATCTAGGACGCGGGTTTGCAAGGGCTTCAAAGCCCGCTGCCACTGAGTCAGGATGGCGCTTCTGGCCCCGCTCCAGCGGCCCCGTCCCACCAGGCGGTACTGGTAGGGTGAGCAGGGGCCGAAAAACATCGTCAGGGCCAGTCGGGGGTCTGTCAGGAGCAGCCTCAGCACTCTGGGCTTTACGCCGGCACACGATGCAATTTCATCCATGTAGCTAATAAAATTTATCCACATGTTCGCCTTCTCGGGAGAATTGCTTCGTTGGGACATAAAACAGACAAGGAAAAATCAAATGACATCCTGGCACATTTCCGAACACAGCCAGGCAGCTCCGTGCTCCTTCCCACCTCGGTTCCCAGCTCCACAGGGAGCAAACGCCCAGGGCTCAGACAAGTCATCCCACTGCGGGGGACTAACGAAGCAGCGGGCATCAGCCGAGCCCAGGGTCTAGGGTGAGCTCCCTTAGCCTGTGCTCTGTAGTCAGATAAATAAGCCTAAAGGCACCGAAAGAGCCTTTGTGTGGTCAGTTACTAACAGTTACCCTGGTGCAGGCATTGAGCTGAAACTTGTTTTGTCTCTGTAACCCTGTTGTGGCTGAGCCCTCAAAAATGCAACCCAGGGAGAGGGCTGAACTAAGGAATGGTTCTCACATAATGCTGCCATCATTGTAATGCCACAAACATCCATGTAATGTCCTTCCTCAAGATTCACTGGCTTGGATTTGGCCCTTTTTGAGAGGTGAAGGAGTCTACATTCACAACTAAGATTGCCAAATGGGCTGGGGAAAGCTAAAAGATGCAGAAAGCTTCCTGTGCCAAGAGGCACTGGAAGAGCTCAGCCTCGCACTCCCATTTCTCTGCTTTGTCATCAGCTCATCTGCTATTAGTTTATTAGGAAATGCGCTGAGAACTTCAGCTCATTTCGGCAACCAAGCCCATGTAGGTGACACCCGAGCTCTTCCACTACCCCATCCCAGCGCCGATACAGAGGCTAAAGCTGAGCCCTGTAAACAGTGAGCACATGGAACAAATCCAAGCTCTTTCTTCCCAAGGCCTTATCTTCCCTGCAGAAGAGGTGTGCTTAATCCACTTCAGCGAATCTGAGACAGCTTTATCTCCATTGCAACTCAGACTCCTGTATTTCTATGTAACAAAACATGTGAGGACAGCGTGCGTGTCTGGAGTAGATGGGGCTCTTGATGAAAATCCATGTGACACTGTTTTGGCCCAGATTTTCACTGGTATCCTTGGTCGTATGATCCAACTCTGCCCCATCATGAGACCTAACCCAGAGCGCACGCCGCCTGGCCATGAGGTCTCACAACTCACTCCGGGTAGGACAGCCAAGAAAGCTGTTGGTGACTGTGAGGCAGCACATCCAGTGCATCTGTCCTGTAGCCTTGAGGGCATATCCTGACCTACGGTAAAATCCCAGTGCAAACAAGGCAGGGCCTTAGTACTCATATACACAATGGATGTGTTAGAGCCATGTCTAATATTTGTTTTGACCTGCCAAAAACTGTCACCCAAACAACCCACAGCCTGCATTACCCGGCTCTGGTGGGGTTGTGTACGGGGCTCTGGCCCTAGAGCTCCCGGTGAGTGGGTTTGGGAGGGAGAAGCCACGAGATGGCACCACTAGTCTGGAGGAAACCAAGTCTCCAGCCTGAGATGCTGGAAATAAGGGCATAACTTAGCAGCCTGGTGAATTGGGCCACCAGCCTGATCTGTCAGGGGTCTTGCTGCAAGCTGCTGCAAAGGTCAGTGGCATTTGGAGCAAGCCAAGGGTTCCCCGGCCATGGGAAGCTCCAGCCTGGGGGTGCTCCTGCTGTGTCCGGAGCTGAGTCTGGGAAGGGCATGGGTCAGCAGGAACTCTTCGGCTCCCAATGCTTCAGCAGAAACGGAGCAGTTCTGTGCTGCTCGACCAGGGGAGATGTGTCCTTGGTGTCTTGGGTTGTCATCTGTCAAAGAGAGTGACAGCATCTCCCCATCTCGCTACAGGTATTGCGGTAATATCTGCATTCAGGAAGAGTTAGATGCCCTAGACAGGTCCGTGACACAGCCACTGCAGGGACTGCCTTCACCCGTGTTGTCCTGGCCAGTGCAGCGTGCCCAGAGCATGGGAGCAGCACTCACCTTTTGGCCAGCTGCTTCTCCTTCTTTGAAATATCTGCCATCATCTTGGTGACAGGAGGCAGCTTGTTGGAGCCTGGGAAGAAAAAAGAAACAGTGGTCCGTGGGGCCAGAGGCTAACGCACTATTAGTGCCCACAGCCCCAAAATGCACAGCTCCATCAAAAGATGGAAAGTGCCCTTCCTGACATGGCCTGGGCCTTGTGGAGAGCCGGCCAGGCTGCGCTTGACCTCCCTCATGCCACCTCCCCTTGTCCGGGCACGCCAGCTCCTACCTGCAAAGATTCCCGTCACCCAGCGAGCCTGCATTTCTGCTCCCACCATCACAGAGCCTGTCAGTTGTACTAAGCCGATGATGGCCAGTGTCGGCTTTTCCAGCTGTGCAGGGAAGATGCATTTATAGAGGGAACAGCTATGTTTGAAGAGGCTGCGAACCGAGTCTTCCAGGAAGGGAAATGAGAACACGTATCCCGTGGTAAAGACCACCACGTCGATGTTTTCACTTGTCCCGTCTTCAAAAACAGCCGAGCTTTCAGTGAACTCCTTCACGTTTGGTTTCAACACGACAGTCCCAGAGAGGATGCAAAATGGCAGCTCTTCATTTATAATTATGTTAAACTTGGAACTTGCACATGGAGGGAGAAGGAGAGAAGGAGAGTAGCATTAGCTTCTGGAGGGATCCTGAAACATCTGGAAAGGGCTTTTTCAGCAGGATTCAAGGAAACTAGTGCTGGGAGGGATCTAGAGGGGCTCAGATTTGTACCTCTGCCCCCAAAAGCAGGATCAGCCATTGCAAAGCAGCCTGATGTAGGTTTAACCTACCCCTAAAATGCCAAAGTGGTGGCAACTCCACAACCTTCCCAAGCTGTCTGTGCCTCACTGGTAGGTTTTCCTTAAAGTCTGATCAAGTCTTTCCAGCTTTACAGCTTTCCCTGGAGCAGACTGGAGGAACAGGCTTGCTGCCTCCTCGCAGTAGTTGTTGATGTCCCAGCACAGCTGAGAACTGCATGTGGCATGCAGGCTCTGGCCCCAAGGGCCTGAGCTCTGGCTGGGGCACTGGCCCATCTCGCATGGCCGTGGAGGGAGCAGTCACACCACCCTGATGGCTTTACACAAAGGAGAGCATCTCCCTGCAGGCAGAAAGCCTATATAGAAAAGTCCCCTGTAGCCAAACTGTGGGTCCTGAGTCTGCTGTGAACATAGGCACCAAGAGGAAAGCTTCTGACAGTCTCACTTACATTGTGTGAGCATGAGAGTTTGGTACAAAACCCAATACATCATAAAAAGCTACTGATGGAAAAAAAGTTAATTCCGCACTAACAGTTTGCTATTTCTCAACTATTCCCTGAAATGAACAACTGGATATTTCAAATCATTAAAAACCACCAATGAACCAACAAAACAGAGAAAAATACCTTTTAACAGAAGCCAAACCGTAGTTTGTATGGTTAAACCATGAATTGAACTTCCAGAACCCAATCCTTTTCATGATGGCTGACGGGAGAAGCCAGTAGAGAAAATGTGTAAAGCGCGTGGTGATGACCATGTCGAAAGGGAAACCTTGAGATGAAATACGACTGACCACCCACGTGCTGCTCCTGGCACTGAGAAACACCTGGGAAAGAAGGCAGGATTGAGAATCTCTTGCCCAAAGGTCTGATTCCATTTTTGCCCCAAATGGCAAATCCCATCTCCTGTGTTTGGTAGCAGGGAGCTGAATGAATTATCCCAAGGGAGGGAGGTGTCCAGATGAACAACCAGCTCATGGTGGCTTTTGCAGACTTCCAGCAACTGCAAACCAGCCACTCTGTCTGCTTCCCAGATGGTCTAAGCTCCCCAGGAACTGCAGTGCTTATTTCGATGGCCCACAGTTTGAAGGTCCGTTTATTTAGAAAGCCATTGGGCAACGCTTTCCCTGGACATATCCACAATTACTGGTGTGAAAACCCTATTCTTGTGTCCTCCAGCGTCCCTCATGACACACAGACCCTGGGGAGCAAAAGCTCCGGTAGCATGGGTTTCTGTGGGTACTGAGAGGCTAAATATAAAGTTGTCTTTGGAAGGTGGATGGAGGGAAGAAATCCAAGGTCTAGCTTCAGAGTGCAGGACAGCTATTAAAGCCCATGCAATGGCCTGGCTCCCACTTCTGTCACAGGAGGTGCTTGGGCATCTTTTCTGCATACCTGGAGGCAGTTTGGGGAGATATCTGGGGATGGGAGGTGCTGGGTGCACGTAGCTGAGGCGGAAAAGGAGTGATGAACCCTTGTTCAGAGGGCTGGGAGGTGGGAGAGAAAAAAACAGCTGAATGCCAGGACCTGGAAAAGGATTCAGCAGGGGCCATGCAGAGGAAGGGAAAAGGCATCCCCCAGGGCAGTTCTTGCTAATTTTATCAGTACCAAATCAACAGCACGGCGCATCTGCAAGAGACCCCCACCGGGCAGCAATGCCTGTGAATGCTGTGGCTGCAGCACGGACTGTGCTCAGCCCGGTGCCTGTTTTGAGAATAATTCTGCTTTTTCAGCCCAGTTTCTGTCCTGCCCCGCTGTGATGCTGTTTTCACAAGGAGCACTAGCACCAGCTCTGTGTCTAAGGTGCTATTAAGTGGTGCCTTTAAGGGCAGCCATAATTTTAGTTTACTCCTGTCTGCATCTTGTCCCAGGAGGAGCTACTGCACAGCCTGGGGGTACCCAGTGCTGTTGGCTAACGCAGCGCCGAGCCGGGGCTTGGCCATGCTGCCCGACTTGCTGTCGGCAGGAAAGGTCTGCAGGAACCACCGGCAGGCTCGGCACCGCGGTGGAGCCATACCTTTGCAGCCACGCGGCTCAGCTCCACGGAGATGTCGCCGCCGGAGTTGCCGACACCGATCACGAGGACTCGCTTCCCCTGGAAACCCTCCGCATCTCTGTACTCCCTGCTGTGGAGGTACCGGCCTTTAAAGCACGTTTCGATACCTAGGCAGAGAGCATCTCCTACCATCCGGTAAGTTTGTTTGCCCCTATGACATGCTTTTGGCAGCCTTATTGCTGGTTCCCTCGGCAACCCTCAGACCCTTCCGCCCCTTCATCTTGCCTCCCATCTCTCTCTTTGCAGCAGAGCCAAGTGCAGTGAGGCCCATAAGGACCTTGGCTCTGTTGAGTGATGCCAAGGGCAACCACGCTCTGTCTGGCATTCCCTCTCTCCTACCACCCTGTGCGTGCTTGTTTTGGTCCTGCTTTGTAAAGTCTTGTGCAAGAACAAGGCCACATCTTTTGCTCAGCATTTCACCCATTCCTGGATATGCACACATGCATTTCCGTGGGGTGACGTTCACATCTGCCCCAGCCTGTGGGGTTCATGGAGCTTGCAAAAGCAAATGCCAGCTGCAAGCTACCCATCTTCAGGCTGAATTCCTTCCTGCCTGGGGCAAAGCAGCATCATTTCACTGGCTCTGATAGCAGCACTGCCTTTTCCCCAGAGGATTTTACCTCTAAATCTTTCTCTTAGTGGAAGATGGTGCAGCATGTGGCTTGTTCCTGACTTTGGCTCTGTCCCGAAGGAGTGTTGCGGGGCGGGGGGAGCCCACAGCATCACAGAAGTGTGAGGTGCGGCCAGGACCATGGCCCTTGTGGGAATGGCCCCCAAACCACATGGCTCTCAAGCCCACCCAGCTGCAAAGGCAGGGCTTACCTGGAAAAGAAGCCAAGGGCAAAAGGGGTTCCTGGTAATAGCCAGTGCAAACCATGACAGCGTCGAAGATGTGCGACTCCTGGCCTGCTTTGGTCTCAGTGACGATATCCCATTGGCCAGAGGTGGAGAAATCGGGGCGCTTCTTCACACTGAGGACTGTTGTCTTGCATCAAAGCCCAACAAAATTGCAGTCAGGGACTGTGCCTTATTCTTGAGAGGTCCTGCCTGGGCAGGGCTGGGGTCTCCGAGGGCAGGCTGGGCCCTCAGAGAGCCTCATTCCACCTCTGAAGCTGTTAAATCCAGCACTGAACCTTTCCTCTGGCAATTGCCAAGGCTGGAAAGGCACAGATGAGGATTGTCACTGGGCAGCATGTGTTCGAGCAACCTAATATATGGGCTGCATTCAAGATGCGAAAGGCCCACAGCCCTCATGGACTTCATGCACGCCGTTATCCCGTGGCCTGGGCAATGCCCTGGTAATTGCAGCTGTCAACAGTCCTGCTCCTCGCAGCTCTCTATGGACCGTCCCTGATAGCTGTGACTCACCGGGGCCCTGGCTCACCTTGAAGCGTATGTGCTGCAGGAGGTCGAAGTGCCGAGCGTACATCCGGAAGTACTCCAGGAGTTGGTGGTGGGGTAGGAAGTTGGGGAAGTTTTCTGGGCAGGGAAAGTCGCTGAAGCAGGACATCTCCTTGGAGGTGTTGGCAATGACCGACCGGTACACGCTAGTCCTCCCACAGTCCACTGTGTCCTGTATGAAGCAAGTGGTGCTGTTTGCAGAGGGACAGATAAGGACTTTTTTCCTCCGAATCATCAGAGTGGCTTGGATATGAGGAATAAACCACGGCTAGCTCCCACCATCTCCACTCGTGGCTCCAGAACAAGGTGAGCAGTGAATGCATACTCCTGTCAGCCTCGGTGCCTGTCCCTGTGTCACCACTGCAGGAGGCACATACCCCTGGAGACCACAGCTTCTGCTCCCCCATCCCCTTCTCCCCTTGGGGCCAGGGGAGCCCTGTGCCTGGGACGGAGACAACCCACAAGGCCACAGTTGCTCCCTCATCTTCACTGGGGGTGGCAGCCTTCAAAGGCAAGTGGGAACAGGGTGAAACCAGGGGAAAACCTCCTTGCACAGAGCCCACTCACAGCAAAGCACCAGAGCCCCCCGATGTCGTCATTCCTCTCGAAGCAGGTGGGCTCCAGCCCTTCGTCCAGGCAGCACTTGATGGAGGCCAGCCCGCTGGCCCCGGCCCCGATTACAGCCACTCGCCGCACCATGGTGTCCTCCAGGAGGCAAAGCAGGAGTGCCAGGCAAGAAGTTTTACCTGCCATAGGGGTATAATAAACTGGCTATAAAATAGTCCACAGATTAGCAGAAACACTGGCTATAAAATAGTCCACAGATTAGCAGAAACATTGGCTTTCCCCATGGGAAAGCTCCCCCCAACTTCTCTGTCTGGAACTGTTCACAAAGGAAAACTGTCCTTAGACAAAGTCCTCTTCAGTTCCCAGTGCAGGGAATGACACCCAGGCATCCAGGCAGAGCCTCAATGAGCAAGCCAAGGAGGAGCCTCTCTGCAGTTGCTGGTGGATGCTGCTCATTAACCTCTGTACTGTGCTAATAAGCTGAGAGCAAGAATAATGRGCCGCAGGGGGAAGTGTGGCCGGGAGTAACTCCCTGAGGATAAATCACTTCTGTCCCAGTGACCTTGCATCAGTGGGCACTTATCAGGGAGTCAGGTGTCCCTGACGGTCCAGCGATTCCCCTCATGCAGGCCAGGGAAAAGGAGGCACCTTTTCAAATTCACCACACTTCTTTTTCTATTTATTCCCTTTCCCGGTCCAAACCAGGCCATGAAAAGAAGGGGAAGCTCTTCCCAGCTAACCGCTTCGGGATCGCCCCTAGCACTGCCTCACAGGCATCACCCTACYGCTGGAGAGTTTCCCGTTAAACCACATTGCCTGAAAGGGGCAAGAGGACTTCTTATTTCTAAAGCCCCACTGCTGACTTTCTGGTGCAGCTGGTGCCTGAACACTGTCTCAGCTCAGATGCACCAGGCTCACCAAAAAATTCAGGCCGTAAAACTTCATCTGAAGAGGTTTCAAAGAAGCTGGAGAGGAAGACGGGTAGAAAAACAGTGGATCCCTTTTGCAAAAAATGTGAAGGTTTTGATGTTTGTTTCTCATTCCAGCGCAAAACAAGTCCCTCACCTTTTGCCCTTATTTCTGTGTTTCATTTTAAGAAGAATGCTGACCCAGACAGGGTGATGGTTTGAAGGTGGCTGCCTCACAAAGCCAGGAAACCTGGGCTCACTTCTCTGATACCAGGTAGAAATAGGGCTTCACCCACATCCTACACAGTCCAGGCAAAGAGCCACAGGRTTCATGGGAGGCAGCATAGTCTCGTCACTTCTGCCTGTGCAAACTGACCTTCTTGAAACATTTTCAAGAAACATCTTCAGCTAAGTTGACTCATTTTCATCCTTTTCTTTTTATTTTCAATTAAATGGCATTTTCTTGGGGGAAAAAAAAGGCTTTAAAAAAACTTGTAATGCCTGGCTCTGAGTGGGAATGCRGATCAGTGATTCAGAAGTTATGAACAATCATGAAGTGCTGCTCATATTACAAAATACAGGAAAGGAAAAAGAAAAGGAAAAGTTAGAAACCCAGGAATTCAGTGTTTAGATGAGAGGAACTCGAACCTCAGGGCATGTAAACTGAAGGCTATGCTACACCTCACTTAGCAATAAAGCAAAGAAACTAGAAAAAAATTAACCCAGATAAAGTTTAATTAGTTAGCAAACACTCAAACTGCAAAGTCTCAAAAAGGAGCAATTTATAACTGGGTTTCAACCCATTTTATGGCAAACAGCAAGTTAATTTAAGCAAGACTTGGAGGAAACTGCAGAAATCTAGAGAACCCCTCCCCAGAAAAGCAGAGAAAGTAGGATGATCTCATGAACTTTCTCAATCCACTGTTCTGCCAGCCACAGCATGAAGTTAGGCTACAGCTGGTTACTTTTCTACGCAGCTAATAGATATTAAAAAAATTGTGTATATAATGCTGAGTAACTTCCAGCCTGCAGCACTCCACAATCTGCAGGAGCAAGGGATGAAACGCTGAAACTTGGCCGCCTCCTGCTCCCCAGGTCCTGTTTCCGAGAGCTTCCCGGTGCTGGGCACCCAGCTGCCTCCTTTGGGAAAGGGGAGCAATGTGCCTTGGGTGATAAACATCACCCCTCTTTTTTAGGGCTTCCTACAGAGTGTTTCGCTTGCAGGACGAGCCCTGGAGAGCCGATGCCGCCCGGCTGCTGTGCCGGCGGAGCCGCAGCCTGGCCTTGCGTTTCCCACCGCGACTTCACGTCTCCCCCCTGCCCACATCAGCGCAAAGCTCGCAGTTAATGCCAAAACCCCGGGAGAGACTCAAAGGCATCAAAGCGCTAATCGATTTTTTTCTTAAAGCACACAAAACGTGGGTGGAAAGAAGATAGAAACAAACCTTTTCAGAGCAAYGCTGCACCTTTTCTGTTCAGGGTTCGTCTGTCCTTTGCTTGGAGCTTCTCTAGCCACACATTTAAATGACGGGCTAAAGTCCGTTCAGCTCCGGCTTGCTGCCGCTCCTGGACCTTTGACCTTTACCCCCGCGCTCCCACACTCGCATGCTCTTTCTCTCTGYTGTTGCATTTAAAAGCGATTACAGAAGGAAAGTTCTCCGCCTGGGCGCAGCAACCTGCGGYGCTGGCAGAGCCCGGCTCGCCCAAGCCTGCCACCAGGAAGTGTGTAAATCAGCTCTGAGCTGATCTCATCGGGGCTGGAAATGGTGACATTTGTGTGCGCCCGGGACTGTCACAGAGGGATTTCTGTGCCTATCTTTAACCACCCGGGAGCTGGACATCTAATCTGACTGACCCTATGGAGTCTGGTCTAGGAGTGGTGCTTTCCCATCTCTTTCAGGACCGGAGCAGGAGATGACACAAGGACCTGGCTCCTTCCACGCTGGGCAGGGCTCAGAGCCAGTGTGATGGGCAGCCCAGTTTCCAGCTGCACCCTAACATCCCATAGGGATGTGCTTGCAAGGACTCCCATGGGACCTCCTCTGCCACCCCGACTGGCCACGACACAGCTCGGGGTGGCATCCGTGCATGAGGGCTGCCCATGTCCTGCTGTGGTCCYGGTCCCTGTGCTGTGTCTGCGCTCCAGGAGGTCAGTGCTGGACACTCACTTGGCGGCCCTGGGAAACCAGTAAAATGCACTCCTTTTGCATGCATGCTAACAGACAGCACCGAGGGGAATGAATGTGCACACTTTGGCCTTATTTCTGGTGCTCCCTGAAAGTCCTCATGACACGGGGCTGTAGAATGTGTGCTCAGGGCCAGGGACTGATCCAGCACTGCCCAGCCCTGGGAAGGTCCCAAGCGCCTGGCCAGCTCTCCCGGCAAGGACATGGCAGGCAGCGCTCTCCCACTCTCCCGCTGATAAAGCTTTTATTGTGCAAAAGACTCTCCCTACAGAAAGCAAGCCCCATAATTGCACCATCTGGGGGAGCTGCTGGAAGAGCTAAGAGCACCCAGCTCCACTCACGTCCCAGCAGATGCCTCGACGAGGCAGGCAACGGATGGCTTCAACCCCCCGACGTGGCCCCCTTCCCGTGCTGCTCCTGCCCTGCCTGGCCCCTGGGACAAGAGCATGAGGGGAACCTGGCAGCATGGACATTTCCAGTGCCCTCAACCCTCTGAACAACCACCCAGGGCAGGAGACAGGCAATATGCAGGGCCCCTTCACTGAAAAGATACACCAGTCCAACCCAGCTTAAGTCTTTTGGCTCGTAAGCTCTAAGGTCCTAAGAAAGGACCGTCTGACCTGCATAACCGGCCCAAGCAGCTTCTTGCTGGTCTAAAGCCTCTTTGAAAGACACCAATTCTTGGCTGATTTGCAGCAGGGCTGGGTACTCATTTTCCTTTCTGGCTGTGGGTTCAACAAAAAGCAGTTCTTGCAGGTCATGTCCCAGGTGCCTGTTGGTCAGCCCAGTCTGGACAAGGAGCTTAGCTGGAGCTGCACAGGTGTGCTTTGCAGAGCAAGTTAGCGAGCAGTGATCACACCAGCAGCAATGCGGACACATCAGAGAGGAGCACAGCGGTGAAAAATGCTGGGGGGAAGGCTGGCATCAACAGCTTCATCAGCTAAACAGGCCTGTGAAGATGAAGCTGGAGAAGAGAGAGTTTAGTGCTATTGGTTAAAGTTTTAAACTTGTTCTCCTTGTCTGTTGCAATCCCTTTCATCCTATCCCACGAGCGCCGTGCCCCAGCACGTCCTATGGAGCTGTCTGATCTGAGATTACACTTCCCAGGACAAAAAACAGGCTTTTAAATCACATCAGGGCTACTGGAAACCAAAAACCACTGATGCTATGAGCAGGAGAAACCCAAACACAGTAAGGAAAGAAGGCCAGACACTGGAACAGCCGCTGGTGACTCATGTTCTTGTTGGCTTTGTGGTCCGGTCCCACTGGATGAGGATTGCCTGTCGCGCACCGTCCCAGCACCTGGGCCCTTGCAGCCAGAACTGGTAGGGGTGCAGGGGCTGAGGAAAATGGAGAGGGCCAGCTTGGGGTCTCTGAAGAGCAGTGCCAGCACGCTGGGCTTCACTCCAATGAAGGAGGCAATCTCGTCTGAATACACCAGGCAATTGATTTTGTGGACTTCATAGAAAAGGAGGTGGAGGAGAGACTGGTGTCAGCTGGGTTGGCAGAGAGAATGGAAATCACGTACTCTTCACTTGCATTATTATTACATTTGAACACAATTGGCGTCCTCTCAGTAAAGGACTGGGCATGAAGAATGGGAATCGAGGGCTGTCTGGTCGCAACTCCTGCCCAAAACAAACTGAGCTTGCATAAAGCAATACTGGTTCTGGTCTACACCTTCCAAGCATGCATTGTTCAATTATTCACTTCACAACACAGAAATAGCATCTGGAGGCCCATGTTTACCTTGATGGACCTTTTACCATATGACTTTGTCAAATTAGGTTCTTTTTTTTACTAGTTTTCCCTTTCCTTTCTGCGCTGAAATTGTGCTCTGCGTGAAAAGTAGCAAGTTTGCCTCAAATTCATTTCCACTGAGTTTTGTGAAAACGTATGGAGAATTGTTTCCCATTTACTATCTCTGCAGAAGTCACAGCTTCATGTCCTACCTTTGTCTGGCTGAAAGAAGCCATGCCTGTTTAGTCTTGCATTGTACAGAAATTATTCTGTGCAATTGGTGGCAATTCTCTATTTCCCTCTTCTATATCTTTTCTACTATAGCGATCTAGGTGAATGATGGATTAATATATCTCCTTATTTCATGATTTCATCTCATTCATTTCCTAATAATTAGCCTTTGATTTGACTTTTTGACTGCCTAGAAACCACATGCAGATGTGCTTAGAGACCTATCCACAATGACTGAGTTCTTTTCTGAGACATGAGACTTAATTTACTATGCACATACAGGTCAGGTTAATTTTTTCCTGCTGAATTACTTTGCCTTTATTACCATCAATTTCTCTGCCATTTATCCCTCAGTCCCTAGGAATCACGGGCTACTTTCCCAACTCTCCAGGTAAGTCAAGACTATGCTGAATTGACAACTTCTTGTCACCAACATGCAAAATATCAGTGTCAAATTCAAAGGTTACATCMGATCTCTTCAGTGCAAGCTAATAAAACCTTGGCTGGATCTGGGAATGCCCAGCTTGCCTCCACTATAAATACAGGGAAGAGCTGCAGAGTTTTTGAGCCTGCATATTTCTGCCTCCAAAACTCCAGGGGCTTTCGATCCCCCAGAAGGCCTTGGGGACTGTGAGGACTGGCTTACCATTGGACTTAATTTTTCTTCTCCATTGCTTCATTCTCCATGGCAAACCAAGGAGGCAACTGACACAAGCCTAGAAAACAGAGGAGAGCACCTTGCAAAGTCTAACTTCTGGGGAGACTTGTGAACTCATTTAGTGATGCAAAATATGGGAAGACCTTCCCCAGAAGGGCAGGAATACTTGATCTCTCTGATCTGGCTCAGCAGTGGGGAATTCTGCCTGGGACCAAGTCTGCATGTTAGTACAAATTCACTAGTACTTTATCCTAGTCTTACAGGTTAGTGCTGTCAGGTCATCAGGTGATGATTTGGGGGGCGGGGGGCGGGGTGGTGAGATGGGCTGCACAAGCCCCAGAGTACGGGCCAGTCCCTAAGAGAAATCCCAGTGCTTTCCAGCACTCTGTGGAAGAGTGTTGCCACAGCACCCTGCACAGCAGCCCAGTGGGAGTGTGTTTGGTTTTGTGTTTTTGTGTGTTTTTTCCTTCTTCTTCTTCAAAACATCACTTCTGTGCTTTGAGCTCCATCATCCTGTCCTACAGCCTGAGTTACTTGTGTGGACATCTCCTGCGTTCTTCCTCTGTTCATCCAATTATTCTTTAAATCTACTCTTTTCAGAGCTCTTCCATGCTTTAAACCTCCTTCCTCCTCTTTTTCTGGGGATCCTCTTAGGAAAAACTCCTCTAGCTGCTCCTGGAGTGCTTTTTTTCTGACCACCTAAGAGGGCTAGTGCTCACCTTCTCCAGCTGGACCAGGAAACCCCTTCCAGGGGTCATCACCAGCACTGTAGTCTGGGGTCAGTCTGCATGTTCCCACATGTGCAGCTTTCATGCCTGTGCTAGTCTGGCTCTGGCAAGGAGCAAAGGGAGCTCTCCCCATCCGCCTGCAACACAACCCCCTTGAGACCACGCTGAAGGGAAGCCACCTGAGAAGTACCTCTTCTCCGACTGAAGGCCATAGCTTTCATGCTTAAACCACTGGTTCACCCTGTAGCTAATCAAGCCCCGTGTGAGGGCCCCAGGAGGCTGTTTCTAATCAGGCTCATAAAGCAAGTGTTGAAAACCGTGTCCCATGGGTAGCCATGGTCAAATACATGGCTGAGCACCCAGGCACCTCGGCCAGTGCAAACTGTCACCTGGGAAATAGCAGAGAATCAAAAATTCAGAAGATGAATTTGTTTCTTTGCTTGTATAAAGTAACCCCAGACAAAGCACAGCACAGATACCTACACAATGAAAAAGCTGCAACAGCATCTTTAAGATTTGCTGGCAGCAGCAGATCAAGGTGAAACAAGAGAGAAGAGAGCAATCACCTTTCTTTCAGGGAAGGTTCCCAACAGAGAAATATGGACCCAGAAATACTGTTCAGATACTGTGCAGGGCGAATTCAAAGAGAGGTTCCCAGATCACTGTTTGCACCCCGTGGCTGTGCACAGCAAAGCCAACATTACCTTCCCTGCACACCCCAAAGCAGTCGGCACCAGTCCCTTTGCAGCTACATGGCTGGCCTCGGCAGCAATGTCCAGTCCCGAGTTCCCCATGCCGACCACGAGGACTCTTTTCCCCTGAAACATGTCTGGATGCTTGTACTGCCGGCTGTGAAAGTACTGGCCTTGAGACCTCCTGATGCCTTGGGGAAAAGGAAAAAATGTCTTAATTGCTTTAGCAAGCACACATCAGTATTTGCAGTTTTCACAGAGACAAGCGGTATAGAAACAATCCAGATGGCAAGAGCAAGGAATTCCTATCAGTGACCACCAGGGACATGGAGAAGTCCAGCTGTCCATCCTACATGCATAGAACCAGCATTTCCATTCCAAAATGAGGTCCAGGCTTTGAAAATCTGACGTATCAGCCCCCAAAATGAGCTTTCTGTGGTAGCAGAACAAAGGAATCCCCAGCTTCTTGTGGTCTTCCAAGGAGGTTAAGGGCACATTGGTGCTGCACAGTGGAGTCAGCTCTGAACCAGGCACGTTACCTACTTCGGAGGGTAGGAACGTGCCTACGTCCCAGCATGGGACTTGGAAGCACATTAGGTGCAAGAGCTGTGCTGGTGTCATCTTGGGATTCAGCCTCTATTAGTGGGGGCACAGAGGTTCAGAAGAGCCTGCAAATCTTTTCTCCTGTCCTGAGAGTGGCTTCAAAAGTACTTAAAAAAGGCAAAACCTTTGCTAGACTGAGAACTGGGAAAAACTCATCACTGCTGTGAACAGATACAGCCCCATGAAAGATCATGGAGTTTTACTGAGGGGAAGCTGTCCCATCTCCTATACTGTGCAAACAGCTTCTCTGAGCCTAGGGGCACCACCATCCTGCCTTGGAAATTTGCTCTAACATGATCAGCACCTGCAGGAGAGGCCGCTGAAGCACAAGGACTTATTATCGCTGTTTGCGCCTGTAGTTGTGACAGCAGGAAACGAGCACAGGAGAAACAAAGCAGTTTCTTTAGGAATCTCTAACGCTTCTCCCCAAACGCAGGGGAGCACTTAACAGCGACCCAAAGACACGCGGTACCGGGATGCAGTGCAGCGGGAGGGAAGGCTCCGAGAAGCCGCCGCTGCAGACCGTCGCGGCGTCAACAACATGCGACGCCCGCGTCCTGCCTGCCTCCGTGACGACGTCCCCCTGGCTGGAGGCGGCAAGGTCGGGTGCCTCCTGAAGGCAGGTGGYGGGCAGGGTCAGCTGCCGCGAGACCAAACCGTCTGGCCCCCGTCTTTCCACCYGCGTGGCCGTTCCCTTCGCCGGCACACTGCTGAGATCAAGCATCTTTAAGTATTCTCCATCTCCGTTGGTTCGGAATCAAGCTGCCTGTGCTTAAAGGCGGCCTGGTTAGCAGGCTGTAAAGCCCTGTGCATGACCCCGAGATATGCTTGGTAAATATGTAGTTTAGCCCTAAATTGCTGCCAATTTTTGTTTACAGCTGTGTCTAAGCTCTCCCTCCTTATCAGTTGTGCAAATATTTGTATTTTAGTCTTTGGAGACCTGCCAGTGCCTTTCTTAAAAAAGAAAAAAAAGTGTGTATTGGGGCTTTACACAGTGCACAGTCTTTGCATCAGTAAGCTGGTCCTATCCCCCGGCCCAGGCAGAAAACAACTGCCTATTCACCAGAAAAAAAAATTTCAAGAGAAAAAATGGAGTTGGACACAGCTTTTTCTCTACAGCGTTGAATTCCCCGTGAACAATTTCACTTTTCAGCAGAAAGTCAACACCAAAAGAATACTTGGCTTTCCAGATTTGAAAAGAAAATTTGATTTTTTTTCCCTTCTTAAGTGCTAGTTTAAGCTACTCATTATTTTGCTTCAGCTAACCCTGTGCATGCTGCTACCACGCTTTCTCATGCAAGGGGATGTGACAAGTAACCTCAAAAGTTTCTGACATGACTCCAACTGTGAGCCTGATCAGGCTGGAAATATCAATCCACAGCATTTATCCTCTTATTTGCTCTCGGGCTGGCCCCCGGCCTGACATTGCAGGAGCCGCTTTGGGTTTTGCTCGCCAGCTCCACCCCGACGGGCCCGTTGGATGCCACGCACGCCATCTCCCTGCAAGCGTTTCCCGGTGGCCACGCGTGGGATTTATAGGCGACACAGGGAGCGCTTGTGGAGGCAGGGGAAGGGCGGCAGCTCCCTTGCCGAGTGGCCGCCCCACGGTGGTTGCACAACAGGAATTTGCCGTGAGAGGAGTGGCCAGATGCGGACAGCTGTGCTGTGTGTGGGCCAACATCTGCCGTGGCGCAGGAGCAGCAAAACGCGAGCTGGGGCAAAGCCGGTGGCCACAATGGCTGCAGGTGACTTGGTAAAAAAGGGTCATGGCATTTTTCTTCTTCAAGAAGACTGGAGCTGCACATGCAGGAACAGCAAACCATGGCTCGCAACGGCCCAAAGGACTCCCAAGCCCCTGGGCTGAGGGCTGGCTCCCCCCCAGCACCTGCTCTGTAGGAAGCTCAGTGAAACCAGAGACTTTTGGGGGCTGTTTTCACTTGCCTGTTGGCTACCTACCAAAAAGTAGCTGAAGCTGCTAACAGGCAGGAGGGTTTCAGCAGGACTTTGCCCCCGGAGCGCCATGGCCAGCCTGCCCCGGCATACGCGGAGGGCTGCGAGGGCAGCTCTCCCCACTCCCTCCTCCACGGGGCTCACCGCGCACATGAAGGGATGGCCATGCCTGCAGTCATCCATGCTGTTAGCGGGCAAAGCTCTCCTTTGAGCTGGAGGCACGCTGCACAAACAGGGAGAGACCAAAACAGCCCCAAACAGACACATAGCAAAGTCATGAATACAACAAAATTGGAAACGGATGTAGAAATACCAGTGCAGAACACAGCAACACATGCCTCAGAAGTGAACTATCACACAAAGGGAGTGGGCAAGAGTGACTTAGGAGGAGTCTATACACCAGCTACTTAATATATTTAGGAGCGATTTGAGAGAAAGTATTAAATCCCTGCAAATGAATACAGATGGACACAGAGTCCATGGGGAGACTGCTGGCAGAGGGCCATGCCTTTAGCAACACAGCGTTCAGAGAGACTTTGCAATGCTTTTGCCACGAGGTCACAGTGAATATCTCACCAAGTGCCAAATCCCAATGCAAGTGCAGGGTTGAAACCTCCTTTTAGACTTTGCAGCATGAGACCAGGGAACAAGAGGAAAGGTGCCAGGCCCCACCAAGGYATTTCCTCCTGGAGGACATGCTCCTGGGACAATATGCCCAGACTTGATATCAGCTCTGAGGAGGATGCAAGAGAGTGAACAAAACCAGCTCTGTTGAAGCAGAGGGTGGTAAATAAAGCAGCTCTAGCCTCTGTATTTCATCAGAGACGTTCAACMTTTACTATAGCATAAGATGACCGATGCTAGGAAAAGCCATCTGCTAACAGTGTGCTTTTAATTCAGCAGTCATGGGCCCAAGATGTGCCTTAGCTGGAAGTTGAAACTAGCAGTGGAAATACGATGCACACTGGTGACACTGAGGGTGACACTGAGGGTAACAATCCCCAGCAGAAGCCTGCTAAACTTTGAGGTGGGCCCCATCATTTGGGCAAAACATGAAAACTGGCCTTAAAGCTGAAAGAGGAATTAATAGTTGTGCAAAGCACAGCAAGCTCCCACCTGTGGTCTGTGTGCTGGAAGCAGCCCTGCTCTCTGTAGACTGAGCTCGTGGGGTGGTGTATGGCTGTGATCTGCATGGGGGTCCCCAAGGGCTGCCTGGCCAAAGGGCTGGAGCTCACCTGCTTCACGAGGCCATTGAGGCTGCTGGTGCCACAGGGTGAGCAGGTCACCAGCAGCACAAAGGCTGTGGCTAGCCCCAAAGCCGTGTCCCTGCTCCGCAATGGGGCGAACTTGTTGCTTACCTGGGACACCTGCAAATGGGCCGATCCAGCTTGGTTGCGTTAGCAGGGCCAGGTGGTACCCGCAGGGACTTCCACTCCCGGTGTCACCAACATCTTCTGGGAGGTACAGAGAACGTGCTGGGAAATGCAGCAACCCCCTGGGGAGCTAGGTGCTTCTGGGAGTCCCCTTGGGCTGGTGTGACAAGGTCCTGCTGGCTTCCCCATCCTGCTCTGGCATTGGGGTTTAGCCACATCCAGCTTGTCTTTGCAGCAGGTCCTGTTTGAAAAGCTGGGTTTGGCACCTTCTCAGCTGCTTTACTGCAACAGAGGCGGCCAGTGTCTCCCAGCTGCACTCAGCAGCAAGACAGCGACACGGGTGCCCTCCCTTCCCCRGCAAGGCGTGCATGAGAAGACAGGGAAATACCCCCTTTTTTCTCTCCCCAAACTTATTTCTTGCTGACAGAGACAAGAGGTCACCTGCCGTATAGTAATACACTTAATTGAGTCAAATCCCTGTGGGAGAAAAGCAAAGCTGTAACTTCATTCCAGGGTGAATGAAAACCAAACACTAGGAATAAAAAGGGAATAAAGAGAGGCTTGTCCCCTGCGGCATAGGAGGGGACAGGACTTGCATTCCTGGTGCTGCGGCGGTGGTGGGAGCACATCAAGGAGGGCAGGTCATGCTGTAAGCTCTCCCAACACAAGGGTAAAGGAGCCGTATCCTTCTCTTTAACAGCCCATTTGGTTATTTACCCCATGACAGTGCCAATGAATCCCAGCCACAGACAAGCATCAGGTTTTTAGAGAGCGTTTTTTGCACATGCACTGCAGACAGACCCATGGCAGGATTTTCCCGAGTGGTCAGCAAGCTGTGGTAGCAAGTCAGAGCCTAAACTCTTTCAAAAGTACACCCAAGTACAATCTATGTCCAAAAGCTCCAGCCTGCCACAGTGCCATCTGGTGACCAGAATGGTTCTCTGTGCCCAAAGACCCTGTGATCCCAACCAGCCTTCAGCAGGTACATGATACCTTGCACCTGCAAAGATGTTTGCCAGCACTTGGCAAAAACAGTAGGAAATCCTTGAAGGAAAATATTTTGTTCCTTATCTGCTCCTGTTTCCTTGTGTTTGCCAGCAGACATCCAAGCATCTCACACAGTAGGAAATTCCTGCGCTCACATAGGCCTGCTGCAGCTGAGGGGAACTTCCCTGGGGCAGCATTAGTACTTTTGGGAGGTCAGCTCAGGAAAGCTGCCTAAAACAGTTGTGTGTTGGTGTGGCAGAGCCACTGGCATAGAAAAGGGGCCAGATCCCTTTGCTGCAGCCCTGGTCCTTGGATGAGATTGCTGCTGTCTGCAGCAGTGGTGGATCTGGCCCGTGGCTCCGGCCATCCCYGATAGGGGAATTCGGTCTCTTCAGGAGTTCGTGAAGTGCTTTTTGGGAATCAAGAGAAAGGCAGGCAGACAGTTAACCTGAATCTTTTTTGGTGGTATGGGCAGATGGAGAGATTTAGGGGCAAGCCATGCTTGCTAGCCTCCTCCTTACTGCACCCTAGAGACCCAGCCTTAGCCAGACGGTCTCTTGGGGATTTGTTTGTGGGGTTTAAAGCTTGGTTTTTGGTTGTGCCATGTGGAATTTTTAAGGTACAGAGCCTGTCTGGAGATGCAGGAAGGGACGTGGTTAGTTGTGCTGCATAGGGCAGTGGTAGGAACATGTCCAAACACCCAATGCCCAGGGATTAAGATTGACTTTCACGTAATCTGTCTCGGATCTGTGGGAATTTCCCTCCATGAAGCCTCCTGCAATGGTCTAGACTGGGTATACAGAACATTAAGTTATTACTGGAGATGTACAGTGTGATAGAAGGGATGTAATTACTGTAATTATGCACACGCATGCACATGCCTAGGGCCCTGAAAAGCCCTTGTAAACACRGAGTGAAATTCTGGCTGCTTTACTCACTTTTGCTGCTGGCGCTGCAGGGGACAGGATCCTGGTCCCTGCTCTCTGCCATCCCTGCCCCTCTGCAAACCTCAACTCTGCAGCAGGCTTTTTTCCCCACCCCCACTTAAAGCTGGGTGGGCAAAAGGAGGACAAACAGACCAAAACAACCCATTTGGTCTAAATGAGATAGGAAGGAATCCAGCAGGTTCTTGTCCTCTCCTGGGGAAAGGCACTTTCTCTGCAAAACTCTGGCACCAGTTTTATCACCTCTGTCTCAAGTAACACCTTGAGCTAAGGAGGGGCAAATCTACATTTCAACAAGTCTTAACACAGCCCGCTTCGCTGTTTTCTAGGCTTGTGTCAGCTGCCTTCAGAGCGTGTCACTGTGAAGGAAGTCTATAAGAAGAAAAACAGGTTTTCTTGATAAGGTGGTTCCTTTCCCTGTCCACAAACCCTGTGAGATCTAAGAAATGCAGAAAATGGGTCCACATTTTTCATCTGCTCCCATTATTCAGAGTACTGGGGTCTGAGGGAATCCCGTGTCCACAACACAATTGCACTCAGCCTGCACACAAGGGGTTTGAACTGCATCTCTCAGGTTGAACTAACGCAGCTGGGATATTTTGAGCGTCTAACCAAAGAGGTGTGCTCACAGTCAAGCACAGTAATTGTTCAGTGAAGGGAGGAGGCCTAAATTTTAGGAATATCTTATCCTCTTTAGCAAAATTTCTTTTTTTCTTGTCCAAATTCATTAAGGTTTGGGTTGACCTATAGCGATGTTCTTCAGGTGGATTCCCTGGTTATACTGATGAAATTGCACCCTTCATTGGTGCAAGGCCCAGCTTTCTGGAGCTCCAAGGACCCCAGACTGGCCTTCTCATCCCCTCCTACCAGTCCTGCAAAGTCCTGGTCACAGGGACAGGGTGCAACAGGCCATCCTCACTGGTGATGATGGGAATAAAATAAAACACACAAACCACTACACACGATTTCCTTATTACACATGAATGTGAGGCTGCCCCAGCAAAGGTGGTTGTGCCCTCTTCCCATGAGGCTAAGGGATGTGATGATACAAGGGGTGAAAGAAGGTTACAAGAAGCTGCTGTTGGGGGAAATATATTTTTTTCCTCTGTTTCCCAGAGCCTGGATTTTATCCTAGGAAACTTTGCTGTGCTTTGGAGTAAAGGTAACTTCTCCAAGGCAAAAAGGTAATTCCCTGCTTAAAAGAGGACAAAAACCCTGCCCCAAACAGCAGTTTTTTTCCCCCCCGAACTTCTCCAAAATGAAATACTTCCTTTAGTATTCTCAGTACATAGAAGACACTCAAGCATTGCAGTAAGATCATAGGAGACAGACATTGACAGGACATTTGTGTTTCTTTTTTGTCAAAGTTAAACATGAATTATCTTGAACTTTTCCTGAAATCTCTGATGGACACCACYGTAAAGGAGACCCAAAGGCTGTGCAGACCCCTTGAGCAACCGGCACGGGCAGTAGCAGGTGGTACAGAAGAGGGATCCTATTACTAGGCAAGGAGGGCCCTGGGGGGAGGGCAGCACGTCTCACTCACACATCCTTAGCAAAACTTAACCTGATTTAGTATCAGGTCACCACACTTCCCATGCACGTGACCTGCAGACTCTGACAAGGAGACGCTACCACCCTTGTTAAACCTGTTGTCTCCTACTGTATTGCTGAAGCTAGGAGAACCACAGTTCTTAATTTCTTAGCTTTGAAGGTTTTAAAAATGTAGAATTATGAGCTCCCCTGCATAGCTGCTTAAAAAATGTCTTTAAAGGAACAACACTAACAGGTGCATGTCCACTTCCTTGCTCACCCTGTCTTTGTACCAGAACCCAAAGCAGGTAGACATGTATGATCTATCAAGTGCCATGGGAGATGTACCCAAATGACATGTAGGACTAGGAAGGGCTTTAGACTCTCCTCCTCTCTTGGCTCTTGTGACYCAGACCTGTGGTCTGTCTCTGTCATTACATATGTAATTAAAAAATAACTTCTAAAGAGACTGTCAGAGCCAACAGTATTTACACTTAAAGATAGCACTTGTAAGCAAATGAAGAACAGCTCTCTGGAAAGCACATGGTTAAAATATGCACACACAGGCCAGAGGGTACCTTCCTACCACCCCTATCAGACAAAGCCATCAGTCAGCCTTCAAGAATTTTTAAAAAGTTAAATCAGCCAGTTGACACCCTTTTAGCAAACATTGGCCACACTTCTAACCCCTACCATTTAAAGGGCTCTCAATGCCTGCAGTCTCTGTAAGAGCCTCTTGAACTGAAGTGCTCCATACTTGACATTCCTGCTCCGCAGAGCAACACTCTTCCTTCTTGCAGACATACATTTCCACATTACACCAGGACACTCCAGACTCCCATCTGGAGGGACTACCTTTTACATATTTATTACCAGAAATAATGATTTTGAGAAAAAAAACCCAACACCAAGCAATGTACTACTCTCACACCACTCACACTTGCCTTGCCGAGAAGCAGCCAGCATGAGCACTGGGGGAGTTACACCAGTTTATATCAGCTGACAGATCTTGTCTTGCTTCTAGGAGTTTTACCAGCCCGCAGGAAGCAGGATGAGAAGGAACCTCAGGAACAGCTGATCCATCTTCTCCTCCAGAGCAACTCTTAACTGACCACCCTCCTGTTTGCCTCACCTGTTTTCAAAACCTCCAGTGATAGATGCTCCAGCACCTCCTACACAACCTCATCCTTTCCTTCCAAGTAGCTATCAAATCTTCTCCTATCTTCACAATGCAGACAAGCTGATCAGCACATAGCTAATACCATCTGGCTATATTTGAGGAGATTTTGCAGCATTGTCTCTCTAGCAGTTTAAATGGGAGTTTCTAGATTAAACTGATAAATGACTTTCTCATKCCCTTGATTGGCTTGCTGATAGGTCTAAAAAGCTGCCAAGCACTCACAGGTGGTCCTGGGGGTTTGGAGCTGCTCAGTGCTTGTGTAGATTAATCCCACTGCCTGGTGTATGCTCTTTCTACATTAGAACTTATTCCTAAAACAAAATTATCCTGCACCCTACAGAGTATTGGGTTGTTTCTCTACAGACTTGACACACACCTGAGGAGATCAGAACTGAGAGAGGTCAAAGACCACTACAGCCAAGGCAGCCAGACTGCAAATAGGCAAACATGAGCTAGAGCAATGGCTTGGGGAGCTGCCCACCAGCCGTGCCATGGTGTGCTGGATGATTCTCCCCCCAAGACAGGATGACATTTCGGGCTTTCTCCCATCTCCTCAGCCTGGCTGGCAGAGCTGGAAGGGGCTGCAGGGCCCAAAGAAAATGTCCAGGACCAGTTCAGGATYTGTCTGGAGCAGCTGTGGATGCCACAGCTCTTCTCCCATGGACTTCCTGAGCTGCAGGRGTGCAACCTGCTTTTGGCCATTTGTTTAAATCCAGGTTTTATCTTTGAGCAAGACTTTGTTTCTATGGAGATGACAAAAACCATCTCTTCCTTTCTATTTACCGCAATGTGGAAAAATGTAAGGGTGCAAGAGAAGGGTTTCCTAAAATTCTTGCATGAACTGCAATCTCTTCAGCTTTTTCACATCTACAGATGTTCATTTAAGCATTTTGCTTTTAACACCAACATTAGAGGTTAATATGTTTCCCACACTGGGTCTGAGGCTAGGTCTAGCTTTCGGCTTATAACACATATTGGTCACAAAATGCAACAGAACTGACAATGGTAAACACGTAATAAAAATATTTTTCCTCTTACTGAAAAAAAGATGTGGCCTGAAACAGAACTGGCATTGGTCTGCAGGACATATAAACCAGGATTTTCATGCTCTGTGTTTCACCATCTTGTACTGACAATCACCACTGTATCTTTTTGCCCTGGAGATGTTTTGAAAGATTGCGGCATTGCATGGCAGAGCTTTGGTCCTGAGGGCATATGGAGAAGTAACTGCTAGGGATGACTGCCCTGGTGGAGACCTCTCCTTCAGCTCTGGAGGGACTCCACAAAGGTGCAGGACACAACACACACACCTCCTTGGCCCCTGGGGAGAGTTCCACCACTACGTCCAACCCCAAATTCGCAGCCCAACCACCAAAGTGGTCTTCCATTCAAATTCGTCAGGGGTCTTGTGCTGCTGGCTGTGGAAATTCCAGCCCTTGAACTCACTCAATACCTACAAGGAGAAGGGAAGGAAGGAAGGAAGGATTATTCAGGGCATTTGGAGCAACTTAAAATCTCTGGATATCAGGATTCAGACTTTGAGTGCCAATTATATACTGGGTCAGGAGATGGAGGAAAGGTGTTGAACCCTGGCAGGCAGCTGGGCTCAGGGATCTGTTTCATTCCTTGCTTCAGGACCACTGCATTACAGACCTGCCTTTGCCCGAGCTTAGATGGTTCATAAGAAACACATCCATTCTTGCAAAAACCTATCATCTACAATATTGCTTCAGCCAAGAAGGGAAAAAATGTAGTATGCAAGTTTTGCCGGAAATCATGCAAGTGACCTATGAGCACTGTTGAAGCACTGTCTTGCTGCTGCTGCTGCTGCTGCAACAGAAATTGGAGCCACTGTTCTCTAAATATTGCAAAAGAGACTCATTATTTTTTGGCAGACATTTTAAGATGACTGGGAGTGTTTGCAACACACAATGCTTCTGCAGAATACAGTCACATAGAGATGAGACCGTCTCAGAAGCACATCACTCCTCACCAGGCCCCTCTACCCCAAACAGAGTGCAATGCACAGACTGAAAGCACAGAAACCGCATCTAAGTGCCCCATTTCCCAATGTCATGCACAGTATGTGTACAACGCTGCTGCTGAGGATGGCAGGGATACATGGGGAAAAATTTTGGTTTGTTTTGCCCAGCTGGGCACGATTTTGCAGTAGAACAACATGAAACTTGGGAGACAAGGAAGTCCTCAAGCAAATAGGAAGAAACGGGACACAAGAATTGAGCACCCACACACTCATGAACGACTTCCAATTTCTTTGAGGATGTTCTTAGAGCTGGATTCCAGTCCAGCCTGATTTTGTAACAGTGCATTTAAGACATTTTCGATGCAAATCCTGCCCTTGAAGATCACACTGGCTTCTTCAGCATAGTTTGTACTATGCAAAGTCACAGCCTTGCTCCAAAGGACTTTTCTGGCAGGGTGATGGGACCGGTGTGAGTGTCAGTCCATGCCGTGCAGCCAGCGAGATCGGTTTGCTAACACAAAGGGACGTCCCGCCATGGTGCTCGCATGGTGACGGATCAGTCTCCCTGTATGCAAGGCGCTGTTTCAGCGGCAAGGAAAGCCCGGACTACCAAACACCCTCCATGTGCAGGGAATCTGCCCCTGCTGCTTTTGACAGAGCTAAAACCGCCAAGTGAAAGGGTCAGGCAGGAGGGCAAGAACAAGCCAAAGGCAGTAGTTTTTGTGAAACTACAGCACTCATTGCTGGTTTTTTAAAGCACTATGTGGCTTTCACCAAGGTTTAATGTGGTAGCCTAGACTGCARGTAGTTTGTATCTATGCCTTTGCTGTGAAATAGCCTCAAACCTGTCCTGACAAAATCTTAGCCTTGTTGCTACCTTTACTGAACGATTGCTATCAGGATCAGATCCCCAGATCAAACAGCTGCGGTGTATGTTAAAAGGTTTAAAGCCTCCTTCTGGGAGGGTTAAGGGAGGAATGACCCAGTGCTGGGGAATCATTCAACTGCGGCCCTGTGGCGTTTGTGCAAAGAGCCAGATACAGCAGCTGCGCGCCCAGCTTAGCCGCGCCACGTGGGATGCAGGACTGGCACCTACGGAGGGGCTGGTGCTAGCCGGGTTGTTTGGGCTGTTCCTCTTCCCCAGGTGGTGGGGGATGGTGCCTTGCCACCCTCATAGTGAACCTTCATTTGCTCCCAGCCAAAGACAGGCGGGAGGATTTGGGTTTCGGCCTCTCCGAGCAGGGCGCAGCCTCCTCCAGGCCGTGGGCCCGGCGGCCAGCAGCCCTGGCCAGCTGCGCACRAGCCAACCGCCTCCCATCTTCCTGGCGTACAGCTGCTTGGCTGTTATCCTCCTGCAAACAGCCTCCCCATCTGGCACATATGCSACTTGTTAACCCTGTTGCTAGACAAGTGCTTGTAGCAGCACTCTATAAACAGCTTTTACCTCAGACGGGTTCCAGTGGGACATATGGATCTATATGGTGACCAACACGAACCATCACAGCGTCAAAAACGGCTGATTCCTGCTTCCYGTTAGTCTCAGTGACAATAACCCACTGACCAGTGGTTGAGAAGTCCTGGCTTTTTTTTTTTTTTTTTTAATGCCGGTGACTGTGGTCAAAAAGGAAGCGGCWGCAAATGCATCAGTACGTAGTCCCTGCACGATGCCGATGCCAAACGAGCCGATTTCGGAGCTCAAGGAACGGCTGGCGGCTCTGCTTCGCGCTCTAACTTGCCTTAAAATAGCCGTCCCAGCTGCGAACAACGGGCCAGCCTGGGCCCAGCTGGCTCGTCCC
This sequence comes from Apteryx rowi, assembly GCF_003343035.1. Taxonomy (NCBI): domain Eukaryota; kingdom Metazoa; phylum Chordata; class Aves; order Apterygiformes; family Apterygidae; genus Apteryx; species Apteryx rowi. Next base: position 173,514 of record NW_020451015.1, read on the forward strand.
CTCGAACGGATGGGCATTTCTGGGAAGCAAGCTTTTGTGGTCTGCGCRGAGAGCAAGAGCGCAGCCCTCGGGCGGCACAGGACGGGGTGAGCAGCTCCCCTCCGCCCTGGGTGTCCGTGGTGTGCTGCCTCCTGCCATTAAAGCAGCTCCGAGCTGCGGGAGGCAGCCTGGGCTACCAAACCAGCACGTGCTAGGTGGAGCGCTTGCTCCAGCAGAGCAGAAATAATTGCCTTGGCATTTGGTCTGCAGGACACCGTGCAGGTTTGCTTTCTTTTCACCCTGCAGCTGACCTTGGTGTTGGCACCCTAAAGCCTTCCAACAGTAGCAATGTCAAAAAAATTCTGTCTGGAAAAGCCCCTTTTTGGAGCAGACTGGTGATGGGTGAAAGTACCACATGCAGTTATTGCTTCTACACAAGTGAAATAATTCTTTGTATGTGTAAATAACAGAACGAAGTAGAAGCTGGTGTAAAAGGAATCCCGGGGCACATGTCTCTGTTCTGCAAAACACTAACGGGCAAGTGCCATGCAGTGGGGGATGCCCTTCAGGTGGGGGTTTTGGCCCCAGGGTAGATTTGCAGAGCTTCTGTGAACCCACCTCTCCTGACATTGTAACCTGGCTCCGGGTTTGCACACTGCATAGAGGAACTTGAGCAAAATAAACAAAAAACAACAACCCCCCCCACACACACACCTTTTTAGCTCTAGAGGTTTTTTTTAGTGTGACTCGCCTTAACCCTGACGTGCTTCAGCAGGCTGAGTGCCTCGCATACCTCTCCAGCCACTCCAGGAATGTGGTGTTGTGCAAGAAGTTTGGACAGTGCTTTCATCTCTTTGAAGATATTGGCGGTCATTGACTTGTAAATACTGGCCCTGCCCTCCTCTACCTAGAAAAGAACAGGTCAGTGGGTATGAAAGCACAATTAGAAAGTGGAAATATCCACCTGCAGCTGGCAGCAGTGGGGACAAACCCATGCTGATGAACGAGGTCAGCGAGGAGGAGCAGCGATGGGGATGGCACTGCCAAGCTGGCAGCTCGCTGCCCCTGCCCTGGGGGCTCCCCGTCTTCCTTCACCCACCAAGCGTGTCCTCTGAGCACCCCTCAGCCGAGCACGAAGCAAACAGCAGTGTCCTCCGCCTCGGCAACTTGTGGCCTGGCTAGTGACGAGGCTGCAGCCATCAGCTAGCATACACCGTGCACTGTTTGCTAATTGTGGGGGAAAAAAATCAAAAAGACTGATTAGAAGATTCCACTATGTTTTTATTTGTATTTGTGTTTTTTAGATAGTCAGCACATTCGAGCTCTTTTGACTTGGACGACAGTAAAAGAAAAGAGCTGCTTCCTACCATGAGTGTGCATAACTTGGGTTGGGAGAAGTAAGAGCAGCCATAAACCTTCATCTCCTGGCACCAGAAAGTTTATTAGCAGAGCGCTCAGCCAGAAGCAGGAGGCGCTGAAAAGGGAACATCAGGCTGTCCTTTAATCTCATTTCGAGACCCAGAGCTTAGGATAATAATGCTATTCTGCATTTATTTGGGGCCTCATAAAACTGTGGAGCATTTTGCAAAGCTGACTAAAGTGGTTGCTTCATGGAGGCAAAAAGCCAAGATACCCTGAATGTGTCCTGCAGCCGCAGGCTGCCCCGTGCATTAGCAGGGGGTGGCAATGATAGCCTGCGCTCTGGGGAAACATCTTTCTTTCCAGCAAAGAGCTCTCATGGTCTCAGTGAACCGCTTGTCTAATACCAAGGTGCTTGCAGAGGATTTGACCCTGCTGCAGCACCCGCTCGGGTCGAGCCGTGGCCGGCGGCAGGCTGAGCGCTGATGTCCTTCCAAGGGCCCCGCAGCCACCGCTTTTGGTTATGCAACCTGAGTTTGGCCCATTATTTTAGCTGTTGGACACAGTTCATCTCAGCTTTCGAAAGCTCGCATGTTCCAGCGAAGTCCAGATGTTGTTCTCAGAGCTGGCAGGCAACTTATTTTTTAAGCTGGGGGGGCGTTATTTTCCAAAAGAAACCTACCTTTTACACCAAAGTATTCTTTCCTCTCAGTATTTTTATTTTCATCTGAAAGTTTTCATTTGGATGTCTTTCCCCACTGGAGGAAAAAACATGGATGTTGGTATTTATTTACTATGAAATTGATTTTTTACAAGTGCCAATTAAAGTAAGCTAGTTTTACCCAAAGGACAAACTTTACAGCAAAAAAAAACCATATTGGCTCTAGTTTTCCACTGGGAAATGAGATGGTAGATGGGGAGATTTAAAAACCATGTACCTGTGAGCTATTTTTTGACCACATTTTGAGGGATAAAAGAAGCAGCATTACTAGGCTCAGTATTTACACTCTGCTGTAGACCCAGCTGAGAAGGCTCCCAAGTTTAAAAAGCGCAGAGATTGCATCTTATTTATCAGTGCCATTGGTCATGACCTTCATGGATTATTTTGGGGTAACACCACTTCCCACCTCGCCGCTCCTCACCGAGCCTCTCCTACCAGTAAAGGGCAGCGAGGACGGCCACGAGGAGCAGCGGGAGGAAGAGCACCTTCAGCATCGCCAGGATGGGGAAGGTCAGGGGGGTGGCGGGGGCCACCCGCGTCCGCGTGGCCCCCAGTGTTCGGTCCCACTGGGTGAGGATGGCTGTCCGGGCGCCGCTCCACTTTCCTGGGCCTGTCAGCCGAAACTGGTACGGGGTGCAGGGCCCGAAGAAGACCTCCAGCGCCAGCCGCGGGTCCGTCAGCAGCAGCTTGAGCAGGCTGGGCTTCACACCGAGGGGGACGGCCAGCTCATCCATGTAGGTGATATAATCCATCTGCAGCGTGTTGCTGCTCCCGTACCTTCGGGGAGAGAGGAGATGAAAGGACAAGGCTCCTTTGGGCACGTTTTTTCCCTTTTTTGCCCAGCACAGCCCCAGGCTCCTCCTGCAGCACGTGGTGGCGGGAGGAGGAGGAGGTGCAGGAGCTCGGCTCCCCATGCCGGGGGTGGAAATCAGCTCCTGCCGCCCAGCCAGCTCGCTCCGTGGCCTCCGTCTCTGTGCTCAGTTCAATGGGCTGAGTGGCCTGGGAAGCCACTCATGGTGATCCTTTTATTTTGCACCTCCCAGTTTTGTGGTGGGATCTGGTTCGAACGGGGAGTGTAAACTGCATAAGGATGCTAAGGTAAGCTGCTACGTTGTGCTAAAGGAGAAAACCTGCTCTTGCCACCCTACGCATGCCAGCGGCATTCATCATTGACTGTCTCCTTTCCTTGTATTTTAAAGGCAACATAAGCCAGAGCAGAGGAATAATATCCAGACACTAATTCCACTCAAATTCCTTGCTCAGGCTTGGTAGAAGAAAGAGAAAAACTCTGTGCAGGGACAAATTAGTGCAGGAACTTGGCAAGAAACAACAGGAGCCCTCTCTAGTTTGCAGCCTCTCTTTTTCCATGTTCCCTGGCAAACCGTTGAGGCAAGGGACAGAGAACCTGCTCCCACTGGGAGCCCCCAAAAGAGGGGATGGGACACATCCCCTGTTAGCACGGTGGAGGCAACAGTGTCCGTCCCCCGCTCTCCCCATCCCCGAGCTGGCTGGGAGCACGGCTACGTGGGACGTATTCATTACTGTCGTTAATGAAGAAGTCTAGATCACAATACAACGCTGGATGTTGAAACTTCCTACAATGCAACGGTTTCTAAAAACAAAGTAAAACATTGCTTGGACCAGTCTCAGTTTTGACTGCTTATATTCTTATTTTTACTTTGTATAGTTTAAAAATATCGCTTTGCTATAGCATGAGATACACTCAGAGTGGGGGAAAGCAAGACATTTTAATGTAATTTATGAAACCAAAAGGTCAGTTTGAAGAATACTGATGGAAATGTTCTATTTTTGCTGGAGCTTCACTGAACACGAAACACTTTCAAACTGATGTGCTCGGTGATGGCAAACAAGCATTTTTGAACAGAAAATCTTTCCATCAGAAATTTTCCACCCAAATTTGCCCAATACAGGCACTATTAGGGCTAGTAGAAACACATGCACCAACACCAGTGAGAGCTGGGTTGGGTTTCCTGCATTGCAGAGGGGCAACCTGTGGGTTAATGTGTCTGAGACCTGAACGGGGCGTCTCAGAGGCCACCCTTGGAAGGAGCTGCCTTCCTCTTGCTCACAAGCTGCTCTCAGCAGCTCCCCCAGGGCTCCTGCCCCTGCACCCGCGGGCGGCTGACACAAAGGCAGGGCTTTTGGTACCCCCCCCACCAACAGAGGTCCCTGTGAGCTGCACCTACCACTTGAGCTTCTTCCCCGCCTTCTCATCAATGTCGTCCATCATCTTGCTTATGGTGGGAAGCCTGCACAGCCCTGGAAAGAGCAGGAAGAGTGTCGGCAAAGAGAGAGGATGCCTGGAAGATCTCTCCCACAGCCGACGGGATTTGCAGGCTTCATCTGAGTCCTTGGGTGCTTCTCTTCCCTTTGGCATGAAGCTCTGGGCTTGAGTCAGTCTTGGGTGTTGGGGACATGACAAAACTAGGAGCCCACAGAAACTGTCTCTGTAGGACCCTGACTGCAGCTGGCCTCCTTATGGCCTCTCCCATCCTTTAGTGTGTGTGACGATGCCCAAGTGGCTCTTCTGCCCCACTGTGAGGACCTCATTGCTGTTGGCAGTGGACTGAAAAATGACCTGCTCCCATGGGGCAAGGTACCCCATCACACAGAGACTGGGGAGGTGGCTTTGTAACTATGAAATAATAAATGATGCGGAGAAGAAAAAAACACACACAAAACCCCCCTATTATCAGTCTTTCCTTGGGACAGAAACTTCCACTCGGCTTCTTCTCTCCCTCCGCCATTACGCTGTAGACATGCAACACAGTGCATCTGTTTTTGGCACAATGGTACCTCTGGCAGGGAAGCAGAAATAATCACCCAAGGACAGGGAGGGATGAGGAACCTTCTCCAGCGAATTTGCTATTAAAACTGGTAACCACAGACTACCCCACTACTGGCAAACGCTAGTTCCCGTTAGGAAATAGACTGCTTGCCCAGGATGTACCCTTCCACCTACCCTGAAACACCTTAACTGCCCAGCGACACTGGAGCTCCGATGTTGGGATGATGGATCCAAAGGACTGGACCAGCCCAATGACGGCCATGGTTGGCTTCTCCAGCTGAGGAGGGATGATGCCTTTGTAGAGAGTGACCTCATTGTTCCTGCTTTTGATGATGGACTCATCCTCCATGAAAGGGTAGGCATAGCTGTAGCCAGTAGCGAAGATGACCACGTCAACATCCTCCTGCACAGTCCCATCTTGGAACAAGACAGACGTTTCTCTGAATTCCTTCACATTAGGCTTCACCTTCACCACGCCACACGCAATGCGGCTTGGGAGGTCATCATTGAACACTGGCTCTTTACGGACAGTCCTGCAAGGAAACGGGCAGTGGGGCTGTCACACACGGGGAGCTCCTGCGGCCAGCCAGGACAGGCATGCCAGGACAGGCATGCCGAGCCCTGCACAGTGGGCAACTGATTGCAGGGGAGTGCTAAATCCAGCAGTGGCCTTGCTATTTCTGGTGCTGCTACTTTCCTTAGCCCTTAGAAGACCCTGTGTGCAACACAACAGGTACCGTACAAATCCTGGGTTTGTATGAAATGCTTCAGAACAGCTACTCGGGGCTGCAATTGTAACAGAAGGAGGAATTTAAAAGGCTGCAGGGAATAGTTAAGGTTGCAAACTGAATGTTTGACTACTAAAAAACAAAATAGGCAAGATTCACCTCCCTAAAGGCAAGCTGGGTGCAGGGGCCTTACCTGGGCTCCCTCTGTGGGGGATGAGCACTGCTACCTCCGGGGACACCTGGCTGTCCTGTGAGACTGGCCTGATGCCTGGGCTGACCCACCACCCCCAGCAGCCCCGCTCCTCCCTGCTGGTTTGGCCACTTCCCAGACACCTAACAAAACCTGGGACAACCTCATCCCGTGCATCCAGAAGCACATGAAGCAAAGGAGAAGAGTCAAAGGAGCTTGGTGCTGTGGTCAACCCCTGCCACGAGGACACGTGCCCCCAATGCCCTCTCCTCCGCAGGCGGTTTGTGGACAGACCGTGCACGCTCACCTGTTCACTGGCATGAGGCCAAAGTTCTCGTGCTTGAACGGCCAGCTCATGCTCCTCACGTATAGCCAGTCACTGAGTGCCCTGGGAAGGATGTTCCCCAGCCAGGTCCGAAAGCGAGTGACGATCACCATGTCCCATGGGTAACCATGCTCCCAGACACGACTCATCACCCACGAACCACTTCTGGAGCTCAGGTAGACCTGGGGGAACGGCCAGGCAGGCATGAGCCACCCTGCAATTGCCATGGGCATCCTCGCACAGTCAGAGCCAGCTCTTGGAGGCCATGGCAAGGAGCATGAGCATATGTTGGAGCAGGTGGGGATGGGCTGTCCTGGCCTCCCAGCCCTGCTGCGACCCCTCTCAGCTCCAACTTTCCCCTCCCCCACCGTGGGGCCATGGGCTCCATACCTGAGATGCCACAGTGCTGAGCTCCACAGCAATGTCAGAGCCTGAGTTGCCCAAGCCTACCACCAGCACTTTCTTTCCTCTGAATTTTTCTGGCTCCTTGTACTCTCGGCTGTGGAAGTAGCGGCCTTTAAACTTCTGTATTCCTGCATGGAAGAACAGAAAGGGAGTTAATTCACCCCAGGAATGAGAAGGAGAGGCTGAGCTGAGCCTTGGGCTCTCCCCTTCCCGCAGTGTATTCCAGCAGCTACTGCTGTAGTATCATCTCTTTGAGGCTGTATTATAGTAGATGTCTCCTTAGCACAGAGGGATGCTGCATCCTTAGTCTGACAGATTTTTGTCTCTGGGTTCATTCGATGTTTAAACAGAAGGAGAGGGACCCCAGTGTGTGAGCACAGACTTCCACAGAATAGTTAGGGTTGGCAGGGACCCCTGGAGATTGTTTGGTCCAACCCCCTGCTCAAGCAAGGTCACCTAGAGTAGGTTGCCCAGGACCATGTCTAGTCAGGTGTTTAATATCTCCAAGGATGGAGATTCTACAATTTCTCTATGACCTGGGCAAGCAGCTGTGATTTCTAGAGCTCCTGAGAACAGGGTCCAAAAAGGTATTAGACCAGGCCCTTTGCTTTCCCCTGACCCAGTCTTCCCTTCCACCAAGCAGGGCCCAACAAAGCCCAGGCTGCGAATGTGCGCAAGGCTGTTGAGATGCCTGGGCAGCAGCAGCAAGGAGCTGTCATCTGGCAGAGAGGGAAGCTGCCCTGCGAGCATCATGTGTCTGTCATGTCCTTGCAAATCAAAGCCCAGGGCTCTGAGCATTGGCTGGCAAGAGTTCCCGCGTGGCTGGCAACACAGAGAAATGAGGCCCCGCCATCGCGCCGCCAGCACCTGATGCCCCTCTGTCCTCCAAACAGCCCCCAAGCACAACATGTTCATCACCAGAGAGTTTTTTTCCCTAAAAGATTGACTGGCTGCTGAGAGGCAAAGGCTCTCTGCTAATGTGCATGACATCTGTGCTAAAAGTCATGGGAAAGTGCCAAAAAGAAAGTGCTTTACAAAATCCTTTCAGGAAAAACCTTCTGTTAAAGGAAACACCACGAATTCTTTGTATTCTTTTTTTTTTCAGGGAAAGATTAGAAACGTCTCTGGTAAAAATGTCCTTGCTTTGATACAGTTTACACACTGAGGTTTTTTTTCTTTAAAAAACAGGTTTTGATTTCTTTAATTGAAAAAAGCAATGTTGATCATGACGATAACATTCTCTTTAAAGCTGAGAAGGCTTTTTTTGCATGGAAAAAGAGTTTGATGGAAGACGTTTGCTTGACTGTGTCACGTTAGGTGAATCATACAGACGCAGCTTACCTGGGAAGTCAGCAATGGGGAGATTTGGGTAGACGTGATGCCCAGAACAGATCATAACAGCATCAAAGATCTCCGTCTCTTCTTTCCCTTCCTTTTCCGTAACGACTTCCCATTGCCCCATAACAGAAAAGTTGGGGCTTTTTTTTATCTTGGTGACCAGGGTCTTAAATAAAACAAACAGATCCACGTGTATTTGTGGTGCAGATAAAAAGGGTTGGAAAAGTTAATGCTCCAGTGGGATTCAGGGGTCCTGGGGAGTCCAGGGGACATTTGCCTCTGCAATTTTGTGCCAGCAGCTCTAGGGGAGCACATAGACCCATTTGCGAGAGTGGCTCCGAGCTCAACACAAACCAAGCCATGGACAGGAATGGCTGTTTCTTGGAAAATGGTCATAAAAGATAAATAAATAAGTAAATAAAAGAACTAAAACTTGCAAGAAGAGTGTGGCTTTTTTTAAAGATTGTTTTTGTAAGATTGTTTTGCTTTTAACTGTATTTCCATTCCATTACAGTTTTCGTAACTGGGATCCTTAATACAGATCAGAAAACAACAAAAAAACAGGAGAAAATTCCCCCGGTTCGACTCTACTGTGGCCAGATGTGTCTTGCCTCCCCCACTCAAATGAAAGGTCACAGAGCTGGCAAATATTTCAGATGGAGCAATCTGGCAGTTTTCCAGTGCCTCCTAGCACCTCCTGTGCTCTTGGGCAGAAGGGTTTTCAACCCGCTCCAATAACAACAGTTATTGAATAACTTGGAGCAGACTCCTTCCGCGGGGCTCGTCCCCTGCCCTCTCCGCGTGCCGTGGAGCAAACAAAGCCCGGCACCGCTTGCGTGGGGTCTGCTGTCCCATGGACAGATATGCCCCTGCCAAAACTGCTGTTTGCATGGAGAAGACAGTGCAGAAGTGACACTTTTCCCTTGTTGGCTGGTTATTTAATGCTACCCACTGAAAAGCTGAGGAGGCCCCACCTAACAAAGCCAGCCCAGGCAGGATACTTTTCCCCAGGACTTTTTCTCCCCAGATTTTTCCTCTGTGGCAAGGAGACCTGAACTGACGTCCCCCCGCCCAGGCACCCCAGCCACTCACTGCCCTTGCTCCTCCATGCTCCAGGCTTACTACCTTGAAGCGGATATGCCGGAGCAGATCGAAGTGCTCAGCGTACTTCCAGATGTACTCGTGGAGCTTCGAGTTGTGCATGTAATTGGGGTGATCGTCAGGGAAGGGGAAGTCGTGGTAGCACATCATCTCTTTGCAGGAGTTGGTGAAGACGGTGCGGTAGATGCTGGCTCGGCCCTCCTCGGCATGCTCCTGGAGGTACACAGTAGGATGAAGGGGAGGTGGGTGAGACTTGGAAGACTCAAGTTTTGTGGGCTGGTCCTAAAGAATCACATGCAGTATGTCCCCCTAATAACCTCAGAGAGCACTATTTATCCGGTTAGTGTAATTTAATCTGCATTTACTTTGCAGAAACATAAATTATGATCTTGTCTCTACTTAACCTTGCACACACACATGGCAACTATTTTAAAGCTGAAACACCTCTTCTCATAAACAGATGCAGAGTTCAAAGTAATTTTTCTTTCTACTTAGCTGGAACACGCATAGGCCATCACAAGTGTATTGCTCCAGTGCATAATAACAAAATCCAAACACCATCCGTGTCAAAGAGAAACACTTCATCTATCATCCTACCCTAAACTCGCTATCCAGGCCCCTGATCCTCAAGGCCAATGGCTCACAATAATGAGAAGATCATATTGCAAGACATTTCAAAGAAAAAAAGTTGCTTTAAAAAAAACCTACATTTTTTTTAAGTTGTCCAAATTAAAGTCTAGAGGGATGGTTCAGTTTGTTAGTCTTCCTCAAAATGAACGTGTTCAGGTGAATGCTTTGCTGAACCTGCTGAATCTACATTTTTTTCAACCCAAAAGCCTTTTGGGTTAGAAATTACACTGGCTCTTCCAGAAACCATCGCCCCCTGCCCTCATCTCCAGTCTGGAATCAGGGGAAAAGCGCAGCGCCATTAAGGGAGTAAAACAGGTAACACCTGATGGGCACCAGGGGCATGGGTGCAAGGCGGCAGCTGCCCTGCCGCGCTGAGCACTGACAGCTCGTGGCAGGTAGGGTTGGCACCGTGCAGGGGAGGAAGCGAGCCTGGTGGGCGCTGCAGCGGGTGAGCTGGGGAGGAGACGAGAGTGTCCGCAAAAGCACTGCGGCTCCGGGGATCCGGCCGCTGCGGAAAGCCTCTGAAACTCCCCGGCTGTTGATCCCTCGGGCACATTTTGTTTTCCTGATTGCGCAAGGACAGCGAGGAGCCCTGCCAAGTGCATTTGCTTTGGCCTGGCTGCAAGGCTGTCAAAGGGTTTGGCTGTGTTTTACGCAGCTAAAGCCCCCAAATGCAGGCCTCTCTGGGGTCCGGGCTGTACCTGAAACGGGACGGTGGTCCCCAGCCCCTGCAGCAGCCTGTCTCTGCAGGGCCGGCATCCGGCTCCTGCGATGCCCGTGCTACAGTGACAAGTGTCAGGACAAAACGGTGCGAGTGCATTTCCCCTTCCTCGTGGCTCTGATGCCAGAGTCGCAACAGAGCTGGGAAAAACGCAGCAAGGTTTACATGCTGGAAAATTTGGATGGGGGCTGGCCAAAAGGTTACCAGCTTCCTGACAATTTAAATAGTCAAATAAATAAATAAATAATTAAATAAAAGATAAGGAATATTTTTGACTTTTTCCTTTTATGGTGATATCCTGTACGGAAATACTCTGTTTCTAAACATTACCAAAAAAGTATTGCCATCCTCTCTGGAGGACTGCTCTGGAGCCCAGGAAGCCCCGGGACGCAGCGGCCGGCGAAGGGGCGAGGCGCGCGCGGCGGCGGCAGGGCCGCGGTGGGGATGGCAGCCAGGACGCTCGGTCCAAGCGAGACAGGCAAAAGGCACCAGCTGGTGCAAGCGGTCTCAGCACCTGACCTGCGCCCGTGGGCCCCGTGGCACGTGGGGCGAGAGGGCTATGGGTCCTACCCGCTAACTGGCCAGCTTTGAAATTGTGCAGCAAAAACTCCCGGCTCACCGTGTAGTGCCAGAGCCCCCCGATGTCCTCGCTCCTCTCGAAGCAGGTGGGCTCCAGCCCGTCCTCCCGGCAGCACCGGATGGCGGCCAGCCCGCTGACGCCCGCACCGACGATTGCCACCCGCCGCACCATCGCGCCCTGCGCCGGGGCGAGAAAGCRGCCGTTGAGCCTGCGCGGTGGCACCGCGCCGGGTGCACGGGGCTGCACACACCCCCGGCGATGCCATTGCCCATGGGGACAGGGCCACCCGCCTCGTCCCCCTTCCCAGCCTCGGCTCACTGGGCTCCCGCGATATCCTTGGAGTTTCCCTCTGCTCCACTCTTACCTGCTCCCTGCAGTCCCCAGACACGTGCGCAAGAGTTCAGGCAGGGAGGGAAACCGACGGCTTCCCCGGTACCTCTGGGTGCTCAGAGGAGAGATCGAGGCTCAGGAGGAGTTCCCCTTCTAGAGCAAAGCTCTTTTATGCACCGTGGCACGGGAGGCAGGGCCAGAGCCAGGAGGCTGTTTCAGCGAGTGACTTGTGCTATTTGGACTTTAGTAACCCTGCAGCTGTAACGTGAGGAGGAGCTGCTGGCTTGGAGCGCCGAAATTAGGAAATAAAGCACTAGAGTGAAGTTATTGCAAGGTTGTGCCTGGGGTCGCTGAGCAGCAGCAGCTGCCTCTGGCCAGCCGGACTAGCAGTCTTGCTCACATGTGCACACACGCTCAGACCCCGTCTGAAACCACACCACGATGCCCACGGTGTGAAGAGCAGCAGGTAGGGCCAGGCTACTCAACCTCCCCAGGTCCCCTCCCAGTGCTGTGTTTGCACCTTGGCAAAGAGGGGAGCTGGCAGTGCCCCCCATGACACAAGCCGGTGGTGCTGGTGGCTCCCACGCCATCCTGTTCGCCCTCCACTCCCCCCTCGCCTCGGGCAGGATCTCGTTGCAAAGCATCTGACTGTGTTGCCGTTTCTTCTACGCTTGGCGAGCTGCGTGGGCTGAAGATGGAGGAAAACAAGATGAACAGATGCAGGCAGAAGGACAGTGCTTTCTTTGTAGGGGCCACCAAGGAGACTGTCTAGAGGGGGGTCATCCACCTAGTGATCAGCTAACCAAGGTGAAGGACAGAACAAAAATGCAGGGATAAAGGGTCAATTACCCAAGYACGGGCAGAGTAAAGGTGACTGTAGGAATGGCAGACCAGCAAGGAAAGCTATATTTTATACACCACTTTTCTGTCTTGCCTCTGTGGTCTTTACAAKTGTTGGCAGAGCTGTGCCATTCACAACCACGTCATGCAATGGCCCAGGTTTCCCAAGCACAGGACTATGAGTAGCTCACTGACTGGGTTTAATTTCCATGCAATCTGTTACTGACACAGCTTGATCTTTTTGCCCAACARCGGATTCTTTATGGCTTCAGTTCTGCTCAACTTATTATTTTTTTAATGTTGTTTTAAGTGCTGAAATGTCACAGCTCACCTGCTTAAAATTAGATGTATGCTGAAGCAACCTGCCCAGAGYCAGGTTTGAGGATCAAAGACCTATAACTTCAAATTCATATGGACCTTCTCTAAGCCACCTTGTGATGTTGCCTTCAAATCCCCAATTCTCATAAGTGTTAAAAATGTTTTAGAGGATATCTGTGGGAAAGGACATAATGCAGGCAAGCATGGAGAAGTTTATTTGCAAATCCAAACCCATCTTTGCACTCTTCATCTAAGTCTAATTGCATAAATTCATCAATCACATCCTTGCCTCCAGAGAAGCTTTGTGGGAAAACAGTTCAGCTAGTGAATACARACATCTGAAAGTCTACTTTAAGCTGTTGCTGGAGTCCCTAAAGCTGTCTAAGATGGACTACTAATTCATGCTAAGTTGACTTGAAATAAATTAAAACAGAATGCAAGAAAAATGACTGAACCACCAAACTGGGGAAAAAATGCTAATTTTTCACTACTTGGCAATTGTTCTGGGTTTTCAAGGGAACAATTTTGGAGTCATGGTTAGATTGACTTCATAAATTGTCAAGTTGGCTTTATGGATTATCAGATTAGAGGAAGACACATGGACCCTCTCCTGCAACTCCTGCAGAACATGAGCTGGAGGAGGAGGACTTCTCCTGTGAATTAAAGGATTTGTCAGAAACACCCAGCTGTGATGAGAACTATTGTTTTGTTTATTTTCAAGCAGGAAGGGTGAGCATTTATTGAAATAACTGTTGCCAGTTCACTATCACCCCCAGAATTTATCAAGCATTTTAGATTTAGGAAAACACCAGAGGAATTACGTTAGCTGGAATCTTATTTCTTGGCTGAAAACATTTGACTCTTAGTGGACTTTGATGGATTTGAGTTGCACCCAACAAGTCAGGTCATTGCATTCAGTTGATTACAAAAYGCAGGGGTATGATTTTCCTTTGAAGACAATGCGTAATTTTTTCCCAGCCTCACAGTGTTATTCCACCTGTGCAGATGATTGATCAATCATGTATTTTTGTGTAGCATAYGGGTTTTCTCTCTCCCACACTTGACCTTTAGAAACCAGGCCAGGGTCCTGGCAAGCTCCAAGCCAGAGCTACCATCAGCATGACCCTCTCTGCCAGGTGAAGATGCACTGCTAATTGAGTGGCCATTTCACAAGCAAACACAAGGAAAGCAGAGGCTTTGCTCAGGACTGCTGGGACTTGTGACAGCAATAGGCAAGACCATCCTAGTGCAGAGGGAAGGGAACAAAGGTGCAAGAGTAAATCATTTACCCAGAGTGACACAGCAGAAGAGCATCAGAAATAGGAACAGGCCCTGGACCTCTTGACTCATCATTTCCCAGTTATTTTCCTCATTAAAAAAAAAGAAAGGAGGAAAAAAGATTTTGGACTTTTCTGCCATTTTTCCTCTCCAGGTCTTTCCTTTCTGAAGGCAGAGAAAAGGCTGCAGGCATGGAAAGTCAGAGAAAAAGAGAAGTTCAGGTATTCAAAAATTCCTAAGCAAAAATCAAAAACTTTAATGTTTTTAATGACACTAAAGGCAGTTCTGGCCAACATCTGCAAAATTATATTTTACTTTTTATCATATACTACAGGAAAACAACAGGACAGAGCTCTCAACCTTCAAAAGGGTGAGAACAATTAACAAAAAGTGGTCTTTCCTACAAGAAACTTCTTCCAGCCCAAAACACCATTCTGGGTAGTCAGCAATTTTGACCCATCAGTGAACTCGACTGGTCAACAAAGAGGACATTGGCCCAGTGGCCAGCAGCTCCCCCATACTGGAGGTGACACCAAAGCAGCCACTTGTCATGCTCACACAATGTTGAGTGTCTTGGTGCCCGCACAGGGCAGCATGGGATGAGCAGGCATCCAGATGGTCTCCTCTGGTGACAGATGTGCTGCAGCCACCGCAGCTCAACAGCCACCGAGGCTAGAAGTGGCTGACTCGGGCCAGGCACAGTTTACAGTGCTGTGCGGCGCATGCCCAGATTGTGGCCAACATTTTGGCAGTAACTGGGTGTAGCTTTACACCATGGCAACCGCAGCAGCAGGGTCTTTTCCTGACTGGTACAATTGTGACAGCACTTCTGAAAAGTCATGGCACAGTTCATATATTAAGAGTTTGCATCAGCTTCTCCACGTGTCAGTGATGCAAACCCCTCTCGGGAACCCCAGCACAAACGGCTCCACCAGCTCTTACTCAATGCAAGAAAGTCTTTGCACCAATGACAGTTGGCATAGTGTTTCCTCAGTCCTGAATCCCCGCTGTCTTTTTTGTAGATCTCACAGTGATTAGGGCATGATGACACAAATCTTACTGGTGACAACTTCAAGGACAGGAGACATAGGAGCTTTACAGCACATTTTCCATTTTTGAGTGGGCAGCCATCATTCTCACCTCCTGAGCTGTGGTGATACCTGTTCACAGGAGTGAGAGTGGCCACATGGAGAGCAGCAAAAGATAACCCCTTCCTTGGTGACAACTTATCACCAGCAGCCTGTTCAGGAGCTTTGGAAGGTCCCTTTTGCCATGGAAACTCCCAGCTCATTGAGGCTCCCCAGGAACACCTCCTGGCATAGCCGTGTACAAGGCGGCCTTGGCACTACAGCAGCCCATCTTTGGCCTTTGGAGCCCCCCCCCCCCCAAGCACTGCAATCAGCCTTGGGACACAAGTGTTTTATGAGAAATTAACTCCTTGCCAACAGCTTACGATAAATATCCTCCTATCTATTTCAGCTAGCTGCTACCAGCACACATGTGCATTGCAACCCTGAACCCGCACACGCTTATGCAACAGCAGCAATGTCTGCCCTGGCTGCCCATGAGGGTCGCTGGCTCCAGAGCCGAGCTCAGAGCGGGTATTCATTAACCAGAGGGCAGGGGCTGGCAGTGAACACTAGCTGAAATAATGGAGACCTCACTGGAGAAGTTAAGCCACAAAAGCTGAAGCCACAATGGGAACAAATCAGCTGAGGGACAAATAGCTAATGCAGCACAAAGCTGAGCCAGCCTGGCAGGAGAAAACACAGCCCTGCTACGAGGCTCGTCACTGGCCACCTGSAGTGCTTTCCCACAGCCACTTGCCCTTCCTCATCAGCCCCTGCAACAAGGGGTCTTTGGATCAACCATCAGGGCTGGTGCCCTCCCATGCCACTGACCTGGGTGGAGCCTGGCGATGGGTGCCTCGTCCCATGCAGGATGCGCTGACAGCCCGCCAGCAGCAGTGCTGCTCTCCCGTGTAGCCTGGTCCAGGGCTCAAAAGCAGTCAGACCTTCCCGGGAATGCCGTATCCTGGAGGGGGTGGGGCAAATTGAGGAACATCAAGGAAAAACGCAAGCCATGACCATGGCAGATCCTGGCGCAGCCTGTTAGCTCTTCCCTGGGCTGGAGGAGGACAGCAGTGCAGGGCAGCCCTGTGACTGGTACTCCTCTTAATCCTCCTACTGGTAGCAGCAGCAAAGAAAAAACTCTGCAAATTGCCAATTTTAGTCCATCTAGCCTTTGTGCAAAGGCTCCCCCAAATGTCACGCTGACCAGCTACAGCAACGAGAAATGCTTGCCACTAAAGACAGCATGACCCAGGCAGCAGCTGGGGGAGGACTGCTCAGCAGGGCCTCTGACTCCCTCCAGGGACGCAGAGCTATTTCGGACACTGGAGAAGAGGCACCAAACACACTGGAGGGCTGTGGTGGAGCAGACAGGCTCAAGCGCTCCTCTAGGCTTCCCGCTAGGTTGGGCAACGTACGTACCTGGCCTGGTGTTACTCCTCCTTCAGCTGCTGGATGCAGCACAAAACACACAGCAAGAGTCAGACGTTCCCCGAGGAGCATTTCAGTCTGAACAGCCAGGAGGAGGATACTCTTTTAGCACACCAATGGGAAAAAGTCCCAGCATAGCACCTTGATCACAACCATCAGCCCCCCAGCCAGCCAGRAGATGCACCCAGGCAACCCGGAGCAGCCTTCGGCCTCGGCAACTCCCCGCTCTGGCTGCCGAGCCAGCCCGCAGGAGGGTGAGTGCCCGGGAGCACGCTCCGCGTGCCAGCTCCGCGTGCCGAGGGCTCCGCTCTGATCTCCGCCGAAGCACAAAGCCCAGTGAAACCGCAGCGCCGCATCCCAGCTGTGGCTAGGCTCTGGCTCCATTCGCAGCAAAACACGAACAAAACTTCCCAGAGGCGCCGTTGCCTCTCTGGGGGAGCAGTGGGGCTCCGCGGCCCCAACGCACAAAGGCGCTCCAGCGGGGCGAACAATTGTCCTCTCCTCCCGCATCCCTCTGGCTCCATCAGCTCCTCTGATGTGCAGTTGCATTGTTCGATCATCTTTGAAGTGTCAATAAGAAACATCCTGCGCGGCTCAGCCGAGCCCTCCAGCAACCCCAGCAGCGCCCCGCCAGCCAGGATTCACTGTCGGGCAATAAGTCAGCAACTGGAGTTGCATAAACATAACCAGTAAACAAGAGCATTCACCTCACATTTGATCTGCGGTAATTATGTCTGAATACTTCCCAAGCCAGCTCRTGTTTTTCTTGAACATGGCTAAAGATACACTTTTCRTTTCCTTTTTCCACCCCCTCCCCCCATTTTTGTTTGTAAGCAAAACCCTTTCAGGAAAGGTCCACAAGACAATTCCTATTAGACTTGGGGCTGATGGATAAAGCACCCCAAGGGAGACTAATGCTTTGCAATTACAAGAGCAATGAGAGCAACATCGCTTTGCTCTCCTTAACCCTTGTGTACCAGCCTTGACTTGAGGGCAGCTCGTCTCCAGAAACCCCTGTGATCTTTCACCTCTGCTGCAAATGTGGCCAAACAAGTTTGTTTGTTGGGAAGTCATCAGCAGTGACCCGTCCCCACTGCCTCCTGCCCCTGTAAAGCACAGCACCTCAACCCTTTCACTGCAGGCCCCAAAGAACGTATTTCCCATGTATTCCCTGCACACCAGCACCCTGGGGACCCAGGGGATGAGAGAAGCAAAGAGAGGATAGTCTCTCAGCCAGGCTGGCACATAGCCTCACCACCTCTCCCCCCGCCTTGACCTTGCCCATGCAAAACCCAGGCTGCTCAAGGATCCAGGGCGACCAGGGTGTGGAAGATGCCACCTAGCATCCCAGGATCACTGCCTGTCCACTCACTGGTGGCCTCACCAGCCTCCTCCACCCTGTCAGCAGGAAGATGTGCAAGGGAAGGGACTTTCCACCCCAGAGGACAAGCACATGGGTTTGGATCCACAGGCCAGTTGATTTGTCCAGAGCTGAAAATTCCCTCTCCTGGTGCCTGTCCCAGAGGACTAAAACCTCAGTGCATGCATGTGCGCACGTGGGCATAAACACACTGTTGCATTTGCCCTCAGGACAAGGGAGTGGTGCACATTAGCAGCCCAAAAGAGGTTAATTCTCCCCTTTGTAAGGGAGCAGCTCCCTGCTAACCCAGGGAGAAGGTAAATAGGAGATGTGAAAGCCAAACAGAGAAGAGTTTTCTTACACAACACCCAGCTGGAGTGGGGAGTGGAGATGGAGCTGCAGAATGACACAGAAGCCAAGAGCAAGTGCAGATTCTGAGGGATCAGGTGCATTCAGGGATGATGGGCCCATGGTGGCCTATTAAATTCACATGCRTAACCCAACCAAGTCAAGCCCTCCCATGTTGGCTGCTGGGGTGATGTGCACCAGAAATGGGTTTGTTTCATGTGCTCTTTGTTTTAGCACCTTTACTAAATACTGCCCAAGGCAGCTGAGCTGCTGGGTGGATCTCAGGTGTGACATGATAGCTGGTTTCATCTCAAGGCTTGACTGGACATTTTCAAACACCAGCTTTGCCACTGCCCATGGAGCCATTCTCATCTGCAACTTTTCAGTGGGGGTGGGGAGGGGGCYTAGGATGTGGATCTCACCCATGTTCATGGCTCAGCACAGTCACYTTTCCAGACAAGGCCAAACAAGCCAAAAACCTCATCATGCCTCCAATAAAATCTTCCTTAGCCATAGCGACTGCAATAGGAGAAACACTTCTCACTGCATCTGTCTCAAAGACATCTCTCTCCAAGAGRAAAGCTCTCCTCAGATCCCCAGCTCTCACCACCAACCAGTCATCTTGCACTGGGTGTCTTGTAGACCTTTGATGAATGCAGGCAGGATCCCAAGAACACCCCAAAATAGCTGTGAGCATTAGGCRAGACATCACTGGAAACCCCCAGCTGCCTGACTCCCCTTCTCATACTCAGAGCCCAATCTCCAAAGCAGCTCCTGAGGGCAGCTCAGCTTGGGACAGCAGCACAGCACTCAAAATTACCTGGGATCGTTCTTCTCTTGGGCAATCACCTGGCACAAATGCATCTGAGTATTTACCTGGCTTCTGCTCTAGCTCTTGCATAACCTGGCACACCCTGAGGCAGAGGGAAACAGAGGACCACAAGGACACACGTGTCGGACACCTCAGCTACACCACAGGCAAAAGCACCCCAGTCCACACCACGGGGCTTTAGTGCTGCGGAGGGCTGCTGCCCACTCTCACAGCACCTGCCGCACCTCTGCCGAGGCTGGAGGTGCTACACACAGACAGCAAACAACATCTGGTCTCAAATGTGGCTGTTCTGGAACTGTCCCACGTTTTATTCTTCCCTGTCAAATGATCTTAGGAAAAACCCCTCCTGCTGGCTGCTTCTCCTGTCCTTACTCTGCCCATATTTTGTCAGGAACCTCTCTGGGGAAAGGGCTCTCCTCCAGCACCTACGTACAAGACCAGCCTTGCTTGGAGCCCCAAGCCTTGGTGAGGTCCCAGGCTGGGAGCRCAGGATCTGAACTGGTTTTCTGCCCTGCCCTGCCCTCCCCCCCACCAAGCTTCACCTTTCAAACTGGGAAGTAACAGCAGAAGGAACAAGTACAGGCTTTGTTCAGCAAACAGGACACCATCAGCTCAAGTCCTAGCACAAAACTGCTATATGACACTTTTGTGGCCGCACCTATCTGSAACAGGTTTTGTTGATTTAACACACAATTCCTGCTAATTAAGTATGTTTTCCCTTTTGTCCTTGGGAGCAACATACTCATGCAGCAGGTGGCTGGTGTAACCACCCTGGAGCAGGTTGCTAGTGACAAACCACTCAAACCTCCATGAGACAGGCGTGCACGTCCTCACCTCTTGTGCCTTCTAGCCCCAGGAAGCCTTGGCAGTGTGGATGAGGTCGAAGTTACAGTCCATGGCTTGAACCAGTGCATTTTGCTCAGGTGCCTAGTGGGGAGTCAAGGAGCTCCTTGCTGCTTTGGTGGAGAAGCCTTCTTAAGGCCCCAGGGTTTAGGAGTGAGTCCCGCAGACTTTCAATGGGATGAAGGCTCCAAAAGAAGGAAGGCTAGTTAAGCTGAGGACCCCCATTGCTACTTTTGCACATGGGCAACTCTTCCCCCTCTCCCATCTCCTCCAGCCAAAAAAAATAATCAGATATATCAATTTCCCAGCTGTACCAAGACCCAGGCAGAGGTTTGTGCAAACAGGGGGTTTGCAAGTCCTCCCCGCAGCCCCACTGTTCACTGAGGCCCAGCTGCCACGCTCCTGCCAGGACAACGTGGTGCCCAGGAGCCGAAGAAGGGGAGCTCTTACAAGCAGACCTCTTCAGCGCTGGATCAGCCGCTTCTTCAAAAGCGGAAGAGGAAGAAAATGCATGGCCAGGCCCTCGTGCTTGGCTTTCCCAGGCCCTCACACTTGGCTTTCCCAGGCCCTCGCTGCTCTAAGCCTGTGACACCAGGCAGCCTGAGCACCCATTTCTCTTTGCAGGCCGCAGCTGGTCCCCAGCAGCAAGGAATCAGGTTGCATCATTATGGTCTTAGGGCTGTTAATTGCCAGTTATGAGAAACCCATCTGAAGACCACAATGTCCCCTCTCCTGTGAAGGGCTATTGCACCCCAAGGACATTCTCAGAGGATGGTCTCCAGGTGCTGCTTGCAACAAAGCCACAACTCCACTAGCAGCAGCTGTTGACAGCAGAGGCCAGAGCTCCAGGTGAGGGATTTTACTAGATTCTCCTCTCCATGCACAAATTTGTTACCAACACTGTCTTTTACCAGGGACACCAACAGTGAAATCACGCAAGCCCTTGTGGAGGTGACCGGCCTGCTCACRGCAGCATGCAAGTGCAGCAGGAAAGCAGGCAGAAGGGTGCTGGGCAGACCCCACAGGCATTCCCCATTCTCCAGAGGGCTCAGGGGACTTGGGGATCATGTCCCTGTCTGTCCGTCCCCAGCCTGGAGACAGGCCAAGGGCCCTAGCATCACTTGGAGGACTCAGGCTTGCCCACCCCAGGGATTCAAGATCACACAGCCAGCACAATATTTAAAAACACCCACCCTCCCCTCCACTGCAGAGAAGGAAAAGAAAAAAAGACTGCAGGGAAAATGCTTCACAGCACTGAGAGCTGCCTGGAGTGGGAGCCAGCAAAAGCCACCTCCCCTCAGGCCRTTAAAAACAAATCCACACATTTTAGTGTTGGCAAATAGGTACTTAATGCTTCATTTGCAGATGATTTTGAACCAAGAAGCAAGGGGAGAACCTCACACCATGGAAAATGGTCCAGCTCTGGGGAGAAGCGCACCCCCCCACACACCTCCCCTACCCACCCACCTTTAGCAGGGCTGCTCAAAGGATACTTCAGGCCCAAACTTCTGGGGTCAAGTTGTTAAGAGAACTATCAGCTTTCTTTAAAATGYAGATTTCTAGCCTTTATGCCTATTGTAGAGAAAGCTGGAAAGTTTGACCCACCTACACCCTAAAGAAAAGCCTGAAGTTCTAGTTTCTTGCTCGCTCTTGTTTTTCCTGCATACAGGCTACTATAAACCTGGCTTGGATAAAGCTTTACTAAGGCAGCAGTGTCCTACTGTCAGTAGAAGATTTACAGATCCCAAATACTCGATTTAACACATATATAAAGCTAAATGTGTCCAGCTGCTTGCACTGGTTCTAGATGCACGAACCAGTTTGTCTCACTTCTGGGTCAGGCAAGCTGKGAAAAACTCTGAGCCAACAGGTACCCTGGAGATCCTGGCACCCTTCAGGGCTGAAAGCAGRGTCACCAGGCAGGGTGAGCAGAGTTTCCCTAGTGCATTGCTCAGAGCTGCACACCAACTTGCTTTCAAAAGCATCTTCACTCTTATTGCCATTTCATACCTAATGATGGAGAAAGAGGGGAAAGCACCCAGCACCAAGCCCAGGCATCCTGAGTGCCAGGGCCACCTGCTTCAGCCTCCAGACCGCAAGCACCCAGAGCCCCACAAGCTGCTGGGTAGCTGGGCTAAAAAGCTGATGCCTCGCTGAGCTTCACCATATCACATGTTCAGATCAATGTCCCTCTTGCCCCAACGTCTTTATGCTCATATTATTTATTCTGCTTACCTTTACACCTGCAACCCATTTATATTTTCCATGCCCTGTTCTGAAACAGTCCTGGCAATCGGACTGTTTTTGAAATGAATGCACCAAACTCCTTCCAGTGTGCAGTGAAATGCCAACTGCCTCTCTCAGCAGTGGGTGCAATGCACTCCCTCTCCCAGCACCCTTGTTCTTTCAGGCCTACACATCTCTGCACCACAAAACCCACACAGCTACATACTTATTCCCCTTTTTCCACTGTACACCTACAGAATAGAAATTTTGGGGTAGAGAGGACTCTTCCCTGTCACTTCTTTCATGCCTTCCAGCAGGCAGGTCTCTTTCATGCRTGCTCGAGCTGCTGGCCACCAGGGAAGCTGGAGAAAAGAGAAGTCTCCATGGCAATCAGTCACTCAGGCTATTTCCTCACCCTGAGCGCTCTCCTGGCTCGGGTGACAGCCTGCTCTGCGCACTTACCCGTCCCAGGCACCCAGACTAAAAGGCCTGATTTCCACTCACACCAGTGCCTTTTTCAACTGTCTCCTCGCCRTCACTCTGCCCGCTATGTAAAGCCTGTAGAAACAATCTCAGAAGAGTCTCTGGCCCTTTTACTGTAGGGATATTGCTAAATCATGTTATTCTTGCTGTCATGCCAGAAAAAGAAAATGATCGACTTCAGTACAGCTATTAACTGCAATTAGTGCTCCATTGCATAGRCAGTCTGGGACAGGGGAATCTGATCTTCTGCTACTAGTCAGTAAATCTCASCAAGTGCACAGGGAGCAGAGTGAACAATCACTCATTTCTGCTCCTGCAACTACTTTTAGTTGCCCCAGCAAGCAATTGTACAAAGAATGTTTTCCCCACGCAGCCAACCTCTGTACCAGCTGCTGCATCACTCTGTGTTCATGCCCACGATGGCCTGGGGTTCCCAYGCCACACTGCGCACGCTAGCCATACCCTTGCCCTGCACTCAAGCTCTCTTGGGGCTCCAGGGTGACCTATAAGCACAGAAGCTGGGACAAGAGACATGCCACTGAGAGACATTGACCATGCTGCGGTTTCAAAGTGCCCTGCTCAAGCACTTGGCTCTCTCCTGTAAAGCCCAGTTTTCTCAGCTTTACAGGTAGATTAGCTGAGCTGCACTGCCAGTAACTAACTGCAGGGTCCCACAGCTGTGCTTGGCAAAGGTTTTAAGGAGCTGATGAAAGATGTTGCTTCCAGGACAGAGTTTGTTTGAATTAAAACATCAGTTAACTCACCTCTTGGATCTGCCTCTGGACTCTGAAACAGCCTGGAGCCCTCCACAAGCAGGGCAGAGCTCAGCCCTCAGGGCTTGGTTTTCCCATGACAGCTTCCACCTGGGGTCAGTCCAGGATGTTTCTGCTGTCTGACATGACAAGAGGTGCTTGCTGGCTGGTTTGCACATTAGTGCAGCTCTCCCTTGGTGCCTCCTGGTGTCAGAGCCACCCTGGAGCACTGTAGTAGCAGAATCTGCTCTTGCTATCATACTGCAGGATCTGCACTCACCTTCTCCTTTGCTTCTAAGCACACTTTTATCTTTCCATGCTGTTTGGCAAATTTCTTCACTGTGAACCAAGCTCCGCTCTTGCAGGGTTATCTTCCAGTGTTGCAGGAGGCCTGAATCCTGGCAGAGCAGCAAACAGCTCTGCTGGACAAGGCAGGCAGGCAGCAGCAAAGCCCAACACCTACCATTAATGCTTGCAGCTTCCTTGGCTCATTTAGAGCTCTTGTCCTGTCACTGGTACGCAGCGATAAAGCTGGATTTGCAGCAGGAACCCA
>NW_020451015.1:197223-269285 GCF_003343035.1 Apteryx rowi
GGTGTGTGGGTGGGGGACCCAGGTGAGGCTGGCTGGGGCAATTAAGGCCCGTTAGCGCCCTTAGGGCCCTGGCAGCAGGCTGACAAGGTCAGCTCTTCCCTTAGGGTTATCCRTTGTGCAGACATGTTGCTGGTGGGGATAAATAGAAAATGCTCGGTAGAGCTGGCCTGAGTCAGCTGGGGTCTGAGACAGCAGAAGAGGATCATTTTGGTGAAATTAATCCAGCTCTTGTTCAAAATGGTCTAGATGCAGCCAAGAGAAGCTTATAGCAGAAACCATCAACAGCCCCAGGCCAGGCTGAGTGCAGACACAGCCACCTCTCCGGCCTGCGCCGCAAACCCGCTGTGGGGCCGAGCTGGCGCCTGTCCCCCAGATCCCAGCTGCTGGGGAGCAGTGAGCCAGGGCTCATCCAGGCTCCCCGCAGCCACGATGCTGAGCAGGCCCAGCGCCGTGGGGCCCAGAGCACCAGCAGCTCTCCCCAAAACACTTCTCCCTGCACACAGCACAGATGTCCCGCGCCGGGGTGCTGGTGGGCTGCAGCCGGTGGCAGAGGTGGAAAGCGCATGGAACAYGCTGAACCCTCCTTTCCCCTTTCTCCTTCCCCTGGACGTGCTGAACAGCTCTGCCCTCCCATTGCTTCCTTGCTTTGGGAGCAAAGGTAGATGCATTTTTGTGGATACCATCTCCTCCCATTCCCCCAGACTGTCCTTCCTGAAAGTGTGGCATCTTCCCACAGCAATAGTCCTGTGTTCCCATTTGTCCCGTCTTTGTGATGCTGACCAGTCAGGCCTTTAACCCCCAAATGTCTAATGGACAAACCATCCTGCAAGAGCAGAAGCTTTCACCTCTGCTGCTCGCCAGATGTTTTCCAGGATAGCATCTTCCCCAACACTATTTCTCTCCCCACCACACTCCTTTCTCACAGCCTTGATGGGCACCTAGGTTTTCTCCCTTATTGTGGTGGGAGCAGTTTACTGGGCCAGTCTAAACCAGAACTGCTCTGGCTTTTTGCGTGGAGCCGCTTTCCGTAAGTGTCACGGTCCACACTACCATCTTCTCCAGCAGCAGTGTAAACCCTTCTGATGCAGTGCCACAGCCAAATCCACAATGGTACATCAGCATCCAACGCCCCTGARAGCCACACGGGTAATTTGACATATGCAACTCGGCCTATTTTGTTATTCAAAAACTTCCAAACACCTTACAGGAAACTCAGCCTTCCTCTGCCCCTTGCACTGGAGCAAGGGTTTAAACCTGTTTTAAACCAGCCGACGGGGATGGAGCAGGATTTTTTAGCAGCCTGCCCTGCCTGCAGTCGCTCGCCTTTGTGATGGCAGGAAGGTCTGGAAAGCAGGGAAGGGGCAAATGCGGGGAAATGCTTTCCTGGTCATGTAGCGATTACACAAAACAGAGGCAAAAATCTCCCCCACGCCTCTCTCCTTCTCCGTCTGCCTCTGGCTGCTCTTCCTGTGCCAGGCATGCTGCAGGAGTGCCCTGGCCCCGAACCCCGGTGGCACAAGGCAATGCCCAGTCCTCATGCTGGCCGGAGGCTGCGGATGCAGGAGCCCTGGGGGATGCAGCTCGGCATCTGCAGGCTTTCAGCTCCCTCTGGTGGGCTTCGGGCCCTCGAAGGAAATCCTCTATGTCCTCTGGCTTCCCTGAATTTTTCTCTGTCCTCCGGCTTCCCTGCTGTGCCCCTGGTATTGGCGAGTGCTGATGCCTTGCTGCTGAAAGGTCCCCTTCCCCAGGCACATTTCCCTTCCCCAGCCCAAAATTAGTCACGTTTTTGCAACTGGAGAGATGAAAGGCAGCTGTTTCCAGCATCGATATCCTGCTGGTCCCTGGGCTGCGGTGCCTGGGGGTGAGCAGGAGGGCATGGGATGGACCGACCCCAGGGCCTGAGTGGCTGCTTCCCAGCAAGGTCTTCACTTCTTGCTCTGTTGGTTTGTTTTTTTAAATCACTTGCTCACAGCTAAGCTCTGACCTGCGACCCCCTGAGCTTGTGCCGACGGGTCAGTGTTAGGCTGTGCATGCAGCTGGCACACCTCTCCCACGCTGCTAGCTTCCCTGTGAACAGGACATTTGTAACTGAAACCATCACCCTGTAACATGGGGACCAGCCCCACACCTGTGGCGCAACAGCAGCTCATGGCCTATTCCCCCTCTTCCCAGAAACAAAGGGACAAAACTCCTGAGATCTAAGCCTCCTGCCCAAGTGCTGAGATGCTCTTTACGTTAACTATGGATGCTGTGGTTGCTGGGCTCTGCTTCGACTCTACAGCTGTAACCCCGCTCCTCCTGGCTCATGTTTTGCAGCCCCAGGCTTCATGCACTGATCCGGTCTTGCTGACACTGCTCTGGCTCACGCATGCAGTGTCTCAGCTACTCTGCTGCATGTTAACAGCTCCCCCAAACTTCCTACCTGGAAAACTCCCTCACTTAAAGGTTGGTTGCCCACCTACAGAAGGTGATGGCTCTGGTGAATGGCTCATTTTCCTAGGAAGGGCTTTGTAGTTGCTTCCTCTTTGTGATACCATGAGTGAAAGTTTGTACAAACACTCTTTCCAGTCCCAGGCCTTGTACCGTAGCTCCATCTGACCCCCCAAGAAAGACCAACCTCACAACCAGCTCAAACAGCCTATAAAGTCCTGACCTTTTGGTTCAGAASAAAGTCTCTTTTTCCCTTGCACCAGGCTGTGATTTTGCAGGCCTGTTCAGCCTGCCGCTAACAGGTTTGGCTGTGGCTGCGTTTCCCTCCCCAGCCTCACGCTCTCCCGGAGGACGCTTGGGCGGACAAGCAAGGCCTGAACTGGTGGCCGTCCCCTGGAGAGGACAGAGCAGCCCAGCCCCTGGTCAGCCCTCTCCCACCGGGCTGTCTTGGATGCTCACCACAGCTCGGGCGCGGGGGAAGAAATCATAAAAAGATGTTTCTGGAATGATTAAAGTTAATTAGCTCAAATGATGCCTCTGAAGGGAAATGTTTCTTATTTCAGTTCCATTCGACTTGGTCCCAAGCCTGTTTTTCATAAGATCAGTAACTGCAAACAGATAGGGCCCTTTCATTGGAAACAGACAGCACAGGATATAATTAAAGAAGTATGCACTGGCATTTCAAAGAACCGTTTTCAATTACTGCTATTTCAAGAGTATTAAGGGGAAATATTTTAAACAAGACCACTGCAAAAATAGATTTTGTTTGTCATTAACTTTGAAATAATATTTGACTTAAGGGCTGAAATTACCATATGCCGGGTCTGCCTCTCCCGGCACTTTCCCCATTGGCTGGGAGGAGGGTGATTCACTGTGGCATGGTAGCTTGGAGCAGATCTTCCTATATAAGGGCTTGTTTTCATACGGGAAATACCCTCCTTTTTCCCTGGCCAGGTTTCTCTCCATGTCAGCCTGGAACTGAATCACGGGGCTGTCTCAGCCATGAGGAACGTGGCGCAGGGGGCTTGTTTGGTTATGAAACTGCACCCTGCATGCCTTGGGGGCACACGCTGCCACTGCCTTGGTTGGCAATGCCCTCCCACAGAGATTTGGGCTGCGCTTTCCTTGGCCAAGTCAGCRTCCCTTCTGTAGGGATGAAGATCCCTGAGAGCAGAGGTGCCTGTGCAGGTGGTGGTGGTGCACCCTTAGGGTGCGTGAGCAGTGGTTCATTAAGGCAGGCAAAATGCTTTTAGTTTTCAGTTCCTATTCACTGCTGTATATCTGTACAGCGCGAGTTAATGAGTATTAATTTGTTTGGCCTGTTCTGCCAGTGGCCGGATGGGTGGCCTGGAAGATACCGCTTTGCGGTTGTCGCCCCAAGAGTATAATGACAACACTGGTTTCCTTTGCAAAGCCCTTGGAGATTACTGGGTAGAGATGCTGTTTAGAAGCTGATCTCTTAATCGTCCAGATGCATGTCGTTATAAGCATGCGGGCATGGAGCCACTGCTACCTCTCTTCCCTTCATTTTCCCCAGCATTTTGTCTGTCCATTAGTGTCACCAGGCAATCAGAGAGATCAGCCCCCTTCACCTCTGTCTCCACCACCTCCCTCCTACCACCTCCAGCCTCTGTTCCTGCATCTCTGTTGCTCCTGCTCAGGCCCTACCTTCAGAGACGGGATGGAYTGGGAAATTCCTTCATGCTGTAACAGAGGAGACTCTTTGGTCCTGGTCTTATGGGGAAGCTCCCTCCTCCACAGATCTAGGGGACGCTGATGATCTGGAGTCCCTGAGGCGATCTACATGCCCAGTGCAGATCTGTAGCAGGGACACATTTCCCCCTTTGATTTAAAGGCATGGATTACAGGAACATATAGAGCATGAGGATTTTCTGCAGAAATTTCTAGGGCTTTTGGTGGAAGGTCTAATATACAAACAGAAAAATCAGTAAACACATTCTTCAAATTCACTAAAGGAGGTTGGGTTCACACATTAAGTGACCAGAGAAGAACCTTGTTTCCAGAAGGTGATTGCTCGTRCTCTGAAGAGCCAACATCTTGGAGGTTATTCACACTGAGCCCCTGGAATCAGTAGGGATTTTGGGAAACTCTGGGCACTTCTGAGTGTAGAGCTTCTGGACAAGACTAGAAAGGGAGCTAGAAAGGGCAAGAAAGATTTGCTGTCCTCTCCTTCTCCACATTTCCCACTGTGTGGCCAGGGAACTTGCCTGAGGTGTGAGAAAGCCATGCTCACGTGGGGCAGAAGCAAGTGGCAGTCACGCTGCAAGCACTGTGAAATTCCCAAGTAGGACAGGGTCCAATCACCCAACCACAGACGTTGAGGTGCCAATATTTGTTAAACGTCTTTAGAGATATCTGTTGTGGGATGGAGAGTCACTGCTTAGTGAGGAGGTGCTTTCTCTCCATATAAAAGGATCCCAGACTAATACCTGAGAGTTCAACACGTAATTATGAGGCAACTCAAGTTCAGTGAGTCTCTCCAAGCTTTATTTCACCATCTGCAAAATGGACACATCCATCTTTCCTTTGTGGGGCTAGAATTCCCAGGGGAAAGGGCTGTTTCTCACAGCACCTGGGATGGTGGGGCTCCAGCCTCCCACAGGGCCCCTAAAGGCCTGGGTGAAGTTAATAGCATGGGAAGGGACTGGCCCATGGAGCAACCAAAAGGGCTCTCCACCGAGATTTACCCAGCGAGCTTATGAGCTTCATGCAATAGAAACACTGGTTCTAGCAGAACCATGAGAAATCATTTTTCTGCGCTATTTACAGCAAGCAAGGACATATTTTCCTTTTGGAAACATCACAAGGAGGCTGTTTCTCAGGGTTGTTGAGAAAGAGGGGTCCGCCTAGGGGAATAGCATGGGTTGGGGTGCATAAGCAAGAGGGAGCAGAAAGACGACACATCAAAGAAAGCCAAGGATGTCAAAACCAGAGTTTGGCCACTTCCGTGTCAGAGTGCAGCACTGTTGGCATCAGCTCAGACTTTTGTATGTGAGATGACAGTCAGCAGGCTGCAGAGATGTCTAATGAGCAGAGTCATTGAAAGACACATTACTGTGTCCTCTGGTGGGGCAGGAGCTGTCTCTGAGGCTGCACCAGCTGAGCCCAAGGCAAACGTGCTCTCTTCACCCTCTCGTGATGCAACCGATGAGCACCATATCCTTCCCAACCGGCTCTGCCCATCACCTCAGAAGATATTTCCCTGAGGTAGGGCATCTCCTAGCAGCCCACAGGTGCCTGTTGGGAACTGATGTCCCATTTACTGGCTCTTAAAATCTCATCCGTTTCAGGGCATGCCATGGAAACCAAAATGATTTTGTAAGTAAGTGCTCTCAGGCATCAGAGAGGATTGGCTGAGAAACTTACCCTGGACTGCCACRCCATCACCATCCAGTGCCCTGTTCTCCAGACACAGCATCTGCCACAGGGCTGCAGGGATGCTTTCCCCAGGTGGCAATGAAAAGGCCCTAAGGGAAGGACTTCTTACTGTGTTGATGGAGCTAAATAACCCACAGAGAGAAATGGGCCTGTCTTAGCTGTCAAGTGGGCATCTGATAGCACCCAGGTGCAAGCTGGGCAAGATGAAGGATAATTCCAGTGTCAGAGGGGAGATGGGGCAGCAGACAGCGAGAGGCAGCAAGAGCTGGACAAGACACTGCAGATGTCCCTGAATCTGGTATTATAATGGATTTCAAMCCTTTTACTGTCTCTGGCCTACAGACCCCACCCTGCTCACGCGATACCGTAATCACATCGAAAAAACAATCCATTTGCCATGTGTGTAAGTAAYTCCAGCTTCCCTGCAGCAAACAGCCCTGCACCTCCGATTCTAACCCAGTGTCATGCATTGGCTTGGAAAGTCTGCCTTTGACGCTGCGATTTGAAACATGAATGAGAAAAATGTGGGGTTCCGGTGATACGGAGCCCTGCGGTATGCCAGTTAGAGACACAACTTCCTCCTGCTGGCAGGAGGGGTTTCCACTCCTTGCCACTTGCCTCCAGCAGCTCACATTCCTCTCTTGCAGGCATCAAGTTTTGCCTCTGGCACTGTGTCACAAGGGCCTGCTCTGCCCTTCACCCCATGCTCAGAGGACACGGGACTCCAAACCCGCTGTTTCAGGTTGGGCGCTTGGCCCAAGCCAGTGTTTACTTCTGCCCTAGACTGTCCCCAAACATGGCTTTATTGACTGTTCAGCAAAAAATACTTTGCTCTTGCTCTTTTTTCCACCCAGAAAATCCCTGCTTCTGTCCACAGCTTTCCACTGAGATGCTCTGAAGAGGAGAGGAGGTGCTCAACCAGTCTCCTCCCTGCTTTCCCGAGTGCCTCCAGCCATTCCCACTACCCCAGTCCAGCCTTTCACCACCTTTTTTGGGGAGCCTGCAGGCAGAGCTGGAGCCAACATGGCTGGTGCACAGATACTGCACCAAGATCGTGCATTAAATCCCAAAGGGGACACTCGCCGGCAGAAGGGGTGGAGGATGCAACCTGGCAGGAGATAGGTTAGCCCCCCACTACCCCGTGCCCACCTTCCTCCCCTCTCATGCCACTCTTTCTGAAGCATGGCCTCCTGGGCAAAAGGGACAAACTGTCTGCTACAGCCTGGCATCAGGCATCAATGCTTTGGTGATGTGCTCTATAATTTCCCTGGCATGGGGCTGAGTTGGTCTCGGTGCTTTCCAACCGTTTATAAGGCCAGGAAGCGTCACCGTGATCCCTCCTGGCTGCGAGAGCCTCCGGCACCGCTTTCCGCATTGCCTGCCCACCACCTCCTGCTGCAGCGCCTCTCGCCAGACTCCTGTAAGCCCTTCAGGAAATATCCCATGGAGAATGAAATTAGATGTCAAAGAGCAGAAGAATTTCAGCTTTGGTTCAGCTCTGGCAGGTCCCCAAAGCTGGGAAGTAAAAAAGTGTTCTGAAAACACTCATCAGAAGGCAGTGAGAAATTAGACATAGGTCATTTGAACTCCAGCCCTGAGGAAAGGGGTCAAGCCTGTAGGGTAAAGCACAGCTGGATGGGAAGAAGCCAGCAGAGTTTCAGAGAAGAAATGACTTGATTTGTTAATTTGTTGACACTGCCTAGGTTGGATTTTTTCCTTCACTTTGAGATACACTTCTGGACCCATACCATGAACTCCTTCCCTCCTTGCTGGGGACAACAGCACCTCTCATGCTAATACCACAGTAGMGCTCACCCCCATTTACCAAGCTCAGATTTTGGCACAAGTCATCCAGCCATGCAGMACTGTTGGGTGGTGTTCCTAGACAGAGCACAGCCCTGCCTGCAGGACACAAACAGCTTGTGCATGAGCGATGTGGTCCAGCCCATGTGACCAGGAGCACAGGTTACACGAGTCTGGTGTAAGCAAGTGGTAATATGATGTGTGAAATACGTGTTTTGGGRATTGTTTAATGGTTTCCAGAATGGAGTTTAAAGATAGTAAAACCATGTAAGTCCTTGCCTTCACATCCTCTAAAACCATGTAAACACGTGTCTATCTCAAATTCATATGAGCACTGATATTAAAAAGGTGACCTGCAAGATTAAGTTGATTCAGATACACTGTTAACAGTGATTTTTCTTTCTTTTTACTTCCACACATTTATCAGGAAATGTATTAGCCATCGGTCATGCACCTACACCACTGCCTTGTACAAAACGACAGGCCTTTCGAAGAAGCCAAACTCCCAATTTCAAAAGCAATGGGCTTTTGAGAACGCTGACTTAAAGGGACTTTGTCTCCCAAGAATAACTTCCTTTTGAAAACAGTGTCCTAAATCACTTAGGAGACTTGCAAGCTTTTTTGCTTTTATATCACAATTTTTAAAGTGCGTCTACTCAGCAGTCTGAAAATTTGGTGGAAAATTGGTGATTAGACAATCATCTATTTGCTTTCTATAAGGAGAGAGATGAACTCTCCATCCCCTGTATAGCAATTATGAAACCACCTGTAAGGGATATTGGTGAGGTCAAATATCTCATCTTGGAGATTCAGCTGAGCCCCAGTCTGCAGAGAAAGGACTGACTTTGAGATGTCGCGTTAGTCATGGGCTCAAAGAGGCAAACTGGAGTGAAACCTCCCTGTCAGCTTGGTCATAGCTGAGCAGTGCAGACATTGGCTGAGGAGCTTGGGACACCGATGTGAGGTAATGGACGGGACCCTGTGAACACAGTAAAAGTCATATGCAGTCCTTGTTTTTGTTTTTTCTTCTTTTCTTTTCTTTTCTTTTCTTTTCTTTTCTTTTCTTTTCTTTTCTTTTCTTTTCTTTTCTTTGTGGAAAAATGTCCCTTTTCATTTCCAAGTGTTCCGAGTGGCTGAATGCATCAACAGAGCCTGCAAAATGTTTTGATTGCCTGCTTCTGCATTTTTTGGATGTGCTACTGAGATGATTAAGTGACGATTTGATCTCCTGAGCTATTTCAATTGCGTTTCAAAAGTTTCTGAAAAAAGCACAATGTCACTGGAAAAGAAAGTGAAGTATTCCTTGATTTTGATGGCTTGCATGTGTGGAAAAATTCACTTTGAAATTGTGGCCTTTGGGTGATGGGACAGGTTCACTCCAAATAGCAGGCCACTTTCTACCCGAAGCACTTCTGATCCAGCATAGTTAGGGCATCTCTGAGGCTGCAGAAAACTCTTGTCCAGATGGATAACAACACATTCACTATTTGGGCAAGGGGCAAGGTGACCATGCAGCTGTGAATGGTAAGGTTAATCCAACTTTGCAGCAACTGACTGGTTTTCTATTGAGACGAGATGTCATCCTCAAAGAGATGCTCTGGTGTCAGCCAGGCAGAGGCTGACTTAGCCCTCAGTGGGTCAAAACATCTAATCATCTATGCCACAGAGGAAGTCAAACCAAATTGTCCAAATGGTCCTTCCAGCAAGAAAAGGATCAGGCTAGAAAAGAAGCAGAAGTGTTGTTTGTGTGCGCTCCTGCTCTCTGCTCTGCACCACCTATTCAGACACCCACTACCGCCCTGGTCTTCACTGTGGTTGCACCTTGCAGTCCCAGGTAGGGTTTTGGTAGGGTGAAACGTGGGCTAGTCCTAAGCCAAACACTGTGGAGAAGAGGGGACACCAAGATCCAGCATCCATGTGGGAAGCCCAAGGCTCTAGAAAACAATTGCAGAAGAATTAGGAGCTGGTGAAGCTTAGCAAGTGCAGAGCRGGGCTGCTGTCCAGGCCTCCTGCTGGGTACCAGGGGCGGGGTTAGACCATGCATGATCTCGCCAGGGAGACACTCCAAAGCCAGCATCTCCTCGGCGCGTTGCCCAGGAGGACGTTCCATTCGGGCACGTGAACCGCTGATAGACAGGCAAGTTTATTCTCCCTGTACTTTCAGCTTCAGCTTACTCTGAAAATATCAGCATCCTTGTGAGAACAAGCTCTTGGGAGATTTATAGCTCAACTCTGCAGCCATACGCGGTTCAGAGTTTACATAAATGCTGGGCGACGTCCAAGCCCGGGTGCTGACTCAGGCTCCCGCCCCTGTGAAGAGCCCACGTCACCAATTCGAACGGACTTCGCAGAGTGGCCAAGCTGACATTTCACACTGTGAAGGACTGCAACAGCTGCTGAAATGGCCAAATCACGCGACTTCTCGCCCAGGAGGGAAGGGGTTTTACATCTTCCCCTCCCCAGGCCCTGACCTCAGGCAAACAGACGTAATGAAGTTGTTCCAGTTGGCCACGGGTGTGATTYATTTTCCTGCGGGGACATCTCACTGGCCAGTCACACAAAGCAGCTCCTGGGTTCAGGCTCAGTTTCCATCGTCTTTAGAAGAACAGGTTCCTGGAGGCACAGCTGAAGCCCACGAGCACACGCCAGGCACCGCTGGAGCAGCGACACTGGCACGGGCCCAGGAGGTGGCGGATCCAACGGCTGAGACAGAATAAAGGTTTTGCCTACACCTCTAGGGGAAAGGAAAAAAAAAAAAAAAAAAGTCATCCACTGAAAGAAAAAGCAGAGTGAGAAGCAAGAGAGATTCCCAAGATGAGAGACAAAGGCAACCACGCTGCTGCTGTTCAAGGAGAGGTTAACGAAGCTGGAGCGCGAACAAGATAACTGTAATTCCTCTTCGYTGCGGAGACGCCCAGTGCAGCTCAGTGGGCTGATTCACGACTTCCAGCCTGAGCTGGAAATGGATTTGTTTGCAATTTGGGATGCTAAAATACAGCACAGAAAGGTTTTTTTCATTTTTGTTTTTCTTCCCCAAGCAGTCAAATAACCCTGTTATTTGTTACCTAGTCGTAACAGCACATGACATTTCATCTTCCATCTTGCCTCAGGTCTTTGGAGCTGTCCGGTTCTCCCAAGTGCCCCAAAGCGCGTGTATCTTTATTCCCATCCTGGGATGAAGTTGTCTCTTTCTTGAGAAGTGGTAGCTGCAAATGCCATAGCAGCCTCTGACTGCATCCAAAAAACTGGCTTTTTTCCGGCGGTTCGGCTGACATCCAAACTCCTGGGTACAGGTCTGAACAAACCCTCCAGTATCTGCTCTTCCCGGCTGGATCTCCATTCCTGGAAATTCAAGGCAGAGCCAAAAGCCGTAGACCTGTTTATGACTTGTTGTGCAAATGTGATAAACGGCTGCTCAGAAAACATCTCGTATGTGCTGCTCCTCATGTGCTCCTTGTCTGCATTTTAATAAGCTAATGTTTGGGAATAGTTAAGTAGCTGTCTTGACTTGTTTAACTCAATAGCCACAGATATTTCACTGAGCTGACGCAGGATTTATGCCTCAATAATGCAATAATGTTTGGTAAGCATCATGGTTTCAGAGAGATTTATGTCCAATCAGCAATCTGAGAGGGATTTATACAGCCCAACAGAGGTAGGGTTACAAGAGGCACTGTCTGAGAGACACTGAGAGCTGTGTCTCATTGCTTGAGGGCTATTCCTCAGAGAGACCAAGTCCTGGAGCATTGTAACCTGCTGACATACTGCCCTGCTAATGTTTTTCATTAATAAAACTAAGCATGAGGGCTAAGGGAGCTGCCTGGTGATAGAAAATATTTTATAATGTGTTTTCATTCTTCCAGCTCCCACTGGCCTTTTCTTTGATGCACAAGGAAGGGTTCTGGGGAAGCCACTGCAACCCAAACCCAACAGGAGGCAGCTCACCTAGCTCACGACTCAGGGAGGCGGCCAGCTGTGACCACACCGCTGCCACGTTGCCCTTGAGAATTATATCCCTGTCACTCCTCCTGGTGCTTCCAGGTGGCCATGGGACTGGTGGCTGCAGGTGAGGTGGAAGGGCTCCTCTCTGGCTTTGCAGGCACCAGGCACCTGGGCTGTGGTGCGGAGGACCTTGACCATCAGCGAGAGCCTGGAAGCAACAGCAAGACTCCCAGAGCCAGGATGAAGCCCAGGAGGCAGACGCAACCCTGCAGTGGCAGCCTTGTGGGATGTCCTCTTCCAGTAGATGGAGAAGGACCATGTCTCCCATTCATGCTCCCAACCAAACATTTYGCAATGCTGCAGCATAACTGTAAACCATATGATTTAGGGACAAACCACATTACAAACAGTCATAAATTCAGTTCTGCAGGTGGCTTTCTAAAGCAGTCCCAGTACAACGGAGATCCTGTATTTGGGCTTTCCCTGGGGACACTGGCTATGAAACAAAGCCTCTTCTCCAACGAGTTCAGGAGATCCTTCTGTCTGCTGGGACAGCCTCCTTTGCTGGTTTTTAACTGCAAGAGGTTTGACTGGTGTCTTTGCAATTTCCCCAGCAGAGATTTCCTGCCGGAAATCAAGCCAAAGAAATTCTCGAAAGTGTAAAAAGTGGGGGGGAAAAAAAAGAACTTTCTCCTTTGTTTGGCAGGCTGGCAAGAGGCCGTATAGGATTCTCAAAGCTTAATAAACCTGCAAGAGACTCAGTTGCAGCCCAGAACATTTGCTCTGGAGCACTGCTCTTCGGGGAAGTCCCAACAGTCTATCTGCTTCCTAAGACAAATTTCCTTTGGGTTGAAATTTTCCCTGCAGGGTCTCAGCCTAGAGATAAATCAGCGGCAAGAATCATACAATTAAAATAACGGGTATAAAGCAATGGGTTTTGTGAGAAGCAGGTGCTGGAGGGAGGAATGAGGCACTGGACTTGCTGAACTCAAAGGACTGTGAAGCTGAGATCTGCATCACCTTTGCTTTCTAATCCACAAGCAAACAATTCAGATTTGATGTGAATTGTTTCAGCAATCAGGACAAGCTTTAAATGTTGTCTCACTCGTGGCAGTTGATAGGACAAGTTCAGTCTTTACTTCTGCAGTCAACAGCACTAATTTTCCTATAACAAAAGTGTGTTTGGCAACAAACTGATTTAACACCCCAGCAAGAGGTGGCCTGGGACATGGTTTGGCTGCTCCATTCAGCAGCCCTTTCATTTGAGGGTAGCATTTACTAATTGCAGAAGTATCCAAACATCAGACCTCCTTCAACCAGATCCTACATTGAGCAGCCAGACCTTGGCTGGGAGGACAAAAAGGGGGTACATCCAACTTTGAGATGCTGAAAGGCAGAGAAAGCAATTTGCATCGCCTAGGAATGAAAAAAGAATGAAATAAGGAAGGTATTGAGAAGATAAAATCTTGCTCACAAGCCACAGAGCTGAGACAGATTTTGATTGTCTGCTCAGAGAAGGCTCTGGCGTTAACACAAGCACATCCTACCCAGTCACCAAGCCTCCACTCCGTCTTTGGAAAAAACAGGCTCTTTTCAGATCATTGCTTTTGTTGCTAATGTGGGAATTGCTGTTAATCACAAAGTGCACGTTTTCCTGTTCCTCATTCGTAATGAGACACGGATGGCTGCGTTGACATCCCAGCCAGCATGTTGACATCTTGAAGCAGTGTTTGTTTAATGACACGTACCTTGAAGACATCCCAGAAAAAACAAGCACAAGCAGAGTCACTCTGTGTCAAATGAACCGTGACTATTAGAATTCATTAGAATAGTAATTTTTAATTACATAAAATTGGAGGGGGGGGGAGCTTCAGATTTCCAGCCTTCTTTTGAAAGATTTCAGATTTTTTTTGTTCCAGGTTTTTTTTTGGACAGGAAGACAGTGAGGGTTTGTTTTTACTTTTTTAAGACAGTCCCTTCCAACTGTCTTTCTGGAAAGCAAAGGTGAATGAAAAACCAATGGAGAGAAGGTGGCTTTTCAACCATGCTATCACAGACTTCCACCTCCTCCCTTGCAGGAGATGAATATTTGGGACAAAAGACCTCCTTGCACTACCAAGGTGTCCCCATTGACCAAAGGGCTTGTCCCAGCTCTTTCCAACGGGGTCTCCCACCCCTGCTTGGCTCGGGCTCCATGCTGCTCCTCACATGCAGCGACTCCCCTCCCTGCTCACTCTCACCCCATCCCTTAGCCAGCACCTACCTGCTCTCCAGCCCTTTCTTTCTCTCCCCACTTTGTCACTCTGCTGGCATTTCACCATCCCAGCAGGATGCTGTTCCAGGTTATAATGTGAATCCCAGGCCATAATGAAGACACATGCTTGTGTCCTGCTGCAAGCACACTGCCGAGGGACACTGATACTGCTGATGGCCTCAGCTCACAGCGGCTCAGTGCTCTCCTTGGCTGAGGTCCCCCTAAGGCTCCTGTGGGTGGGATGAGAGCAGGCAGGAGAAAAGTCATGCAAAACAAAACTGAGTTTCGTTCCTGTGGTCCTGACTCTCATACCTACAGCTGAAAATATGTGAATCTGACTCAAGAAAATCTCTGAATCTGTGCATTAGTCCAGGCAGCACACGCAACACATGTTTCTCCAACACGTGTGTTTGGACATGAATGCCTTCCTGCTACTGTGCAGCACATGCTTCTCCCTGTTGGTTTCAATAAGCTTGCAACAAATCAGCTTGAGGTTACACATGTGCAGCAATGCTATCTTCTTAAAGCAACAACTATTGACTCAGTGCCCAACTTCACAAGCACAGCTTGTGTGTGCATGTGTGTGTGTGTGTTTGTGTCTACATGCAGATGTGTGCATGGTGCTGGGTGGACACATCCGTGCTCACGCCTCTCTTGCCGTGCTGCTCAGCATCCTGCGCTCAGAGAGGGCAGGGGCCCACAGGACCGAGCACGGCAGGATGGGCCTGCCAGGGCTCTGCTCCAGCGGAAGGAGAGTGAACGTCCTGGCACCACGACTGGTCCATGATGTGTTTTTTTAATTAGGAAAATAATAACTTTGCTGACTTCTCCATTCTAATCCTGTTCCGCTCTCAGTAACGGCTCTTATTGTAATAAACAGCATTGTAGCCCAGACTCAAATGCTAATGACTGTTGATGGGAAATATTTTGTTTCATAACAGCGGCTGCAGCCAGCGGAGCACATGAGAACATTTTTTCAGGAACATGGAAGATGCTATTTTTAACTGTTCCCCCCCATATTTGTGGTGCTTGGAGCAAAGATGTGCCAGTTTAAACACATTGCAGCAATATGCACTGTTTAACTCCATCGGCGCTGGGGAGAGTAGGGGTGCAAAAGCCCCGACTTGTTGGAGGGGCAATGAGCTGTCTGCACGCATTGTAGATGGGTGCGGGGAGGCAGAAGTGCTGGTTTCCTTGCTGTCCATCTGCCTACGACATTATGGAGGCCGATACCACAACTACCACCATCAGGACACAATATGAAGCACCATGCACCAACGGTCAGTCCAAAACGCATCTTCCTTCCCTGGCTTTAGGGCAGCACCACGACAAGCGCAGGACCCAGTTGCATCTTCCCAGCACAGCACAGATTCACCAAAAAATCAGATCCGTTGAGGCTGGAGCGGGTCCTACGCAAGGCCCCAGGCAGGTCTGAGAGCACCTGGAGGGACCCTGGGCCACCCCCAGCTACATTGCGAACCCAACGGCATGAGTACAGGCAACAGTGGTGCTCAAGCGAATAGGCGGTTGAAATCACGTCCCTCCATGTCCAACAAAAATACTTTCTTAATAAGCATGGAGCTAAGTGGAGTCACCCAGAGTTATGCTTTCCTTTCAGCAGATATTTCATCTCCGAGCTGTCACTTTCACTGAGGCCATGATTAAAACAATAAACCCTGGAGAAGCCACCCTGCTCCCCATCARCAGCTGCTTCTCCTCCACTCACCGCCATGGCAGCAACTCGTCGCCGAGAAGAGGGAGGGCAAATTGAAGACAGATTATTATTATTATTATTATTTATTATTTGAAGTCACCATATTTGGAGAGGGAATGCTCCTGGGTAAAGCAAGGCAGCAGTAACGGTGCTGGCTGCCCACTTGCAGATGTCCGCCAAGGAGGGAGAAGCCAACCTGCGACCAAAGGGTGCGTCACCACTGGGTATGTGCTGGATGCCTCCAGGATCTCTGTCCCCACATCAATATGAGGGAACACTTTGCTGAGACAGGGCTGCTCAGAGCTTCTCCGTGGCCTTGCTGGGGAAACACTGCCTGGGTCCGTCAAGGGCTTGGTGTCACGTGGCCAGGGAGAGGCCACATGAGAGGGGGACCAGGCTGCCCATCTTCCCCCAGGAACAGGGTGAGACCTTCAAAGGACCCATCAGAAATGACTTCCAGCATCAGACCCTGTCCACCCTGGCTTCAAAGTGAGACCCAAAGCCTGGGCTGGAGGCTTTTAGATTCAGACAAACAAGCTGTTGAAACGGTGGTTGGTGGTTGTCAAAGCAGACCAGAAAATTTTACCCTAATCTTCAGAAATTAAGCACATAGTATTCTTAGGACACTCCAAAGCTCTCATCCATAGCATGTACAGAAGTGATTCACTAACCATGGTTTATAAAGGCAGCATGAAAGGTGGTAAGAAAGAGAGAGCAGGCAGGGAATGCAAGGATCATCTGTAGGCGCACTGGTTTATTGGTGCCCCTGAAGGAGGAGATCACCTGTTGTCCTGGTTCTCCATCATTTTGCTTATAGCTTTGCTGGAAGGGGCGGGAGGACACAAAGAAGGTGACTTCATCTCCATGAACTGAACAAGAAATACTGCAAATGGCACTATGCGGGAAGCTAGCACCTGTAAAAATCCTCATTTCACCAGTTAAGGTCAAAACAAGCACAGAGCCAGTCTCGCATGACAGGCAAGTCATTGCACTGGAAGGATTCCCACTATTTTCTCCTCAAAACCTTCTTGGATGTTTACATTACATCAGGGGAACCCCACAAGAACAGACAACTTGCAAAGTGAAAGTTTCAGACACCAGGAATTGCCAAAATAACCAATAAGTGCATAGCCTTAACTCCCATCCCTGCTCCCTGCAATGCTAACTGGCCTGTTCTCACAAGTTTCTCCCCCTCCTGCCCTATGCCTCAAAGCCTTAAACAAGTCAGGTGATGGGTTGCGAGTAGGCACACAGGTTGTCCTCTGAACCTGCAATGCAGTTTTGTCCGTACATGCAATTATTGCAGAGAGGAAGGGCAAGATCCAGCTGCCCGGACCAACTGCACAGCTGGAGGAGACACCTAGAACTAGCCTGTGAGCAATAGGCTAGAGAAAGTAGTCTATGCCCTGCCAAGATCAAGCTATGAAGTGTCCTGCTCAGGCATTCTACAATGCCTGTCTCTGTGGCCCATGTAAAAACACAACAGTTTTCTTGGGATTTTGTTTTTCAAAAGCTCAACATGCTCCTTTTCAATAAGGCTGGAAAATCTACTGTGTCAGCGCTCCTGCCATGCCTTTGCGTATTTGCATTTTCATTACAGTATTTTTAGAGATTTCCACTCCTCAGCCTGATTTGGGATGAAGTCAAATATGTGAAATCTTGGAAACTACTACAGGAAAAGATACTCCATTTTTCAACCAGTTTTAGATACGGCCTTTGGCCACGGCAATAAAGCTTCTGCCAGCCAGGAGAGCTGCATCCTTGCCTTCCAGATAAGGTCCTAACATGGCCCACAACATCTTCCTCCTCCACCCCGCTCAGGGAGATACTGGAGCCCCATCTCTCCAAGGATGGGCCACAGCTTTCCATGGGTGGCTGCTTCGGGAGGTAACGGGGAAGGTAACGGGAGGCAACAGCAAGCGAGGGACACAGCAAAGCCCTCTGGCTCCTCATTCCCTTTCCCTCAAGCCCTGCAGAGCTGGAGGAGCGGCGAGCTTGGCTATCTCCCCTTGCCTCAGCAGCTGTCCTCCAAGATAGCTGCGCTCCCCAAGGGTCCCGTATCTGCCCAGTCTTGCACTGCGTTGCTAAGGCAAGGGGAGGAAATGATGTGGCTGTCTTGGAAGAAGCTCAGTTTCTAACACATAGGGAAAGACCAGCATTGGCTCCACCACGTTTAACCCACACGTCAGCTGAAGACTCCTGAGGACACCTTCTCCAGAAACCACTTCTGCATGCAGCCGCTGCTGCCATTTTGTGTGGGGTGCAGTCTTGTTGTTCAAGCACTTGGGGTTGGGGTCCCCTCCTCGGTGCCTCCATGCAACTCATTTTGCTGCAGCATAGACCCGTGCTGTCCCTTACAGTCTCCGCCTCCTGCCCTTGCCACAGCTCAGCACGAGGTAACTGCAGCCCAAAATCTAAAGTTACAACCTTTACAGATCACCATCATAAATCCCAGGCAACTGCCAGAGCCTCAGGCCTGTAACAGGCTGAAGAAAGCAACATTTAATGCACACAGCAAATATCAGCGGTATGAACTCAGTGCTCAGTGTTTGAAAAGCTGTGGAGGAAGAATTATTAGACAACAAATCTGTATTTGCTTATATGGTTTCAACATGTGATTGAACATGCATATGTGACCACACACCCTTCTGGCCTGCACTGAGCAACGCTTCCTGGCTGGGACCCCTCTTGCCTGCCTCTAGCTTGTTTGCAAGCCTCGTCTGAGCCCCTGCTCATTAGGAAAGCAATGGCCCTCAACCCATCCGTCTTCACACTTCTCCCAGGATGGGAGGAAGCACACTCCAAAGTGATTTTTCTTTCCCCATTGATTACGGAGGGGCTTTTATACAACTACATTACACCAGATTAATCCCACTTAATCACTTTAGCATGACCATGGCATACACGTGTACCAGGACTCTGCTATGGAGCTGCTCCTCAGGCCCTTCAAACAGGTAATGATGTCAGCACAGTGGGACAGGGGAATTGGTACCTTCTCTTTGGGCTTTTTTTATCCTGGTTTTGGAGGGATCAAGCTCRATGGTGGTACAAGGTTTGCAGCCTGTGTGTTCGTCCCCTGCAGCCTCAGCCCCGGTGGAGAGGCACGGGTGGCCTCGAGCAAGGAGATGTTGGGCGGCCGCATTGCCCTGTGCAGCACGCAGCCCCAGTCCTTCCGGAGGGAAAGCCACAGCGTTAGCCCAGCTGCAGTATTAGGTCCCAGGGGACCCACTTGCAGCAGTTTCTGCCCCGGGCTTTACTGGGAGCACCCACCTTCCCAGTCCCACCATGATCCCGGGGAGACGAAGCCATGGGAAACTCGGGCTTCCCATGCTCGTCTCCAGGAAAGCTCGCTGTCTCTGCCGCTAATTAGGGCTGGCCAGGGATAAAAGCTGCTCTCCTCTGCACGCGGTGGCTCCGGGCTGTCCGGACCGGGCTGGCTGCCTGCCCGTGGTGCAACGCGGGAGTGTGGCGCTTTGTGGCGTCCCGACATGTGTTTATAGCATGCCTAATTTTAGCACCTCCCATTCGCAGGGCTGGCTCCACCCGGCCCCGCGCTGAAACCACCTCTGGGCTGGAAAACAGCAGCTGTGAGACAACATCTGGCATYGCTCTGACAGCAAAGGCAGGAAGCGGAGGAAAACAGTGTCTGTTCGAAGCTGCTGAGGGACTTGAGCTAGACAGAGAGCAGAATTTGGCCAAGACACTGGAAAGAGTAACTCTAATCTAAAAAAAATTATTTAAAAAAGAAGGATGAGACACAAGGTGCTGGTTGCCATTTGTCATCCTTCAGCCTGCTGTTAACTCCCCCTGTGTCTCTCCCTGCCGTGACGCAGGGATGCCGGTGACCCCAGCAGCCCCAGCAATGYGGCAGAGGGCTTGGGCACAGCATACAGCTCTGGCCAGCCCCAAAACGTGCCTGCTGACCTCCCCTGCCTCCCGGAGACTTTGGGTACAGATCTGACAGCTTCTGAATGGCGTCAGGTGCATGTCGCAAGCCTTACCTGCCTGGTCACATGAAACACAGATGTTCCAGACTTGGGAGAAGAGCTGGGATTTCCTCCCCCGCCGGTCTTCTGGATTTTGTTGTTTCATGCAATTTTAATCACATTTGCTGAACACAAAAATCACACAGCATAAACTAGTTGAGTCTCACCTGGCTGAAAGGCAGAAAAAAATGAGTTAAAAAAAAAAAGTGAGATGCACTCGGCCACTGAGGGGCTAACACGTGCCTGAGGGCAGAAAAAGGTCGTCCGTAATGAAGAAAGGATCAGAGCGAACCAAAGGGATTCCCCCACYGGGGCCAGTGCGCAGCTAACGCAAGCCTCAGAGCGCCCCGATGGGSCCAGGAGAGTGGGGTCTGGCGAGGGTGAGAGGTCCCAAACCAGGCCACCAGCAAGTGGCTTTCTGGGGGTGCTGAGGGAGGGGTTAAGGATTTTGGTGCTTGCTGCAGGCTGCAGAGGAGGGGACCCCTGYGTGCTGTGGGACACCCACAGGCTCGCTGCACTGGGGCTTCTGTTCAGCACCTCTCTTGCATCCCTGACATGAGACCTCTGGCTTCACATCGTGCGTGTTGGGATTCACGTGTATCATGCTTCATTTCACTGCGGCCCTTGGTGCCTGGCCCCTGCACRTGGCACGGGGAGGCTCTTGACCTCTGTTTCTATAGGGAACACCTAGACTCCGCCATTYGGACGTCTTGCATCCAAAACATCACCCTTTTATACAGATTCACTTTCTGAAAAGAAACTGGCAGTAAAAGCCAGTTCCCCAAAAGCCAAGCGCTGCGAGATCCAGGCTGCACAGAGACATAAGTGAACACCTGAGCACCAGCTCCCTGCTCACCGGCTCCCTCATTAAGGTGACAGGAGCAGGAAAAGGCCGAGGCAGGGAGGTTTCAGAGGCGATCATGGAAGCACCGGTCGGCAAACCTGCAGGCATGGAAAGACCCAGGGGGCTTTCTGCAAACAGGGTGACGTGGGCAAGTGGCAGTGCTTTGCTGACGCTCTGTGATGACTTCAGAACCAAAACTATCATTTAAGAGCAATGTAGATACTACCATGGCAAGTGCTGGACTACAGGGTTTAAGTCACTCAAGCCCCTTTGAAAACCATTGCCCAAAAGCAATCATATACAGAGTCTGCAAAATAAGAAAGTGCATTTGGGATTATTGAGGATAATACATGCCCTTTTTGTGAACAAAACTGCCAGCAAGAGAAAGCAAAACTCCAAGGAAGCAGAAACATGTTGCCTTCAGTGCCAGTGTGCCCCAGGTATATGGATCTGGCCAATATGGCCACAGGCTCCTAATTTCTCCTCTTCCTCCCCAGAGCTGTGCTCGCTCAACCACATGAGGGCTGAGCAGCCTCCTGGACAGCATGCCTGCCTGGCACGCTCAGCGAGTGCTTTCTGACAACAGGAGAGCTCTACACCTACGTGGCTTTCCTTCATCTCTGATGTTTTAAGCATCTTCAACTTTCCCACCAGCACGGTGCAAAGGGAGGGCAGGGCTTCAGGCCATCCTTCAGGTTCGATAAAACCACAGCCTCAGTGCTGGCTCCAACCCTCTGCTGTGGCTGGAAAGGTTGTGTTCCTGCTTCTCACAGCTTTTTCTGCCT
Organism: Apteryx rowi; assembly: GCF_003343035.1. NCBI lineage: Eukaryota > Metazoa > Chordata > Aves > Apterygiformes > Apterygidae > Apteryx > Apteryx rowi. Next base: position 218,381 of record NW_020451015.1, read on the forward strand.
CTCCCCACTTCCAGCCCCSAGCTGGGGCCAAGAGCTGCAGTGCCAGTGCTCCTCGTTTCACACTCCAGCCCACTCTGCACACGTGCCAAAATGCTGTGCCCATCCTGCACACCCAGACCCACCTTCAGCCAGGCCTGCTGCCCACCTGGCACACGCAAGCAGGAGTTTGGCCAGTGCAGATTTTCCAGTGGGTCAGGAAGCCCCCGCCTTGAGTTTAGGGTGTCTTGGGGCAGAGATTTCTCCCCACATAAAATAAAGGTGACTCCCAGAACCTCTCCACACTGAGAAACACCTGCACCTCAGACGGGGTTTGGTGGGGAATTTTTGTAAGCACCTAGAGCAGCTGGGCACAGTCTCACCTGCTTTTGCAAGCCCTGGCCTCATCTCTCAGCCATGAGCAACCTCTCCTCTCCACCTCACCTTCCCTACTAGGGTGAAGAAAACCCTCCCCAGGAGCAGCCAGAAAGTCTCTCCAGGACAGGGAGCCTGGCAGACAGCCGCAGGGATTAGCTGCACCACTTTGAAATGTTCTTGGAAGCAGCAAGCAGTGCATTGGAGAAACCCGAGAGGGTGAAAGGCTCCTCATGGCACATCTGGTGGGCCCCGAGAGCCACAGGCCCCTCCAGCAGGCTGCAAAGTGCAAGCTCCAAGCCATGCCAAAGCATCAGGAAAGACGAGATCCAGGCACATGTGTTGCTGAGACAGGCTCTGTGCTGGGCACGGTTAACACAGTGCTAGCCTGAGTTCAGCTTCCCACTTTCTAGGAAAACATGTCCAGGTGAGCACAGGTGGTAGTCCTGGCTCTAGGTGTCGGTCAGAGCTAGACCCTGTGAGGGACCTGACCAGGCTCTGGAGCTGTGAGGCTCCCAGGGTGCACCCAGCACAGCACCTTTCAGAGCTGGCTGACTGCCCCTCTCCTTCAGCATCATCCCCACTGTTGGGGTTCACACAGAGAGGGAAAAGCCCTGGGACAGTGTCAAGGACCATTGCCCTAACAGCAAGTTGCTTTTTCAGTATTTCCCTGACTGGTGCATTCTCACCGGATGGTGCTTTCATAATCAAGAAGCCTCATGTTATAGCCCCCATGTCCACGTGTTTGTTATTAAGCCTTTCCAGCCGAAAAATAATCCCATGCCTGTTACAGTCAGAGCAAGAGAGCTGGATCTATTCCTCACGATCTTGAGGAGAGGTTATGCCAAGAGATAAGGAGCGTATTCACAGTCAGTTAGTGGCAAGCAGGAGATATGCCTTTCCTACACTGACAAAACTCAAGTGAATTAGGTACCCCTCTCCCACAAAGGAGAAAAGAAAGAATTAACTATACGGGTGTAAAGTCAGATATTCAGCAGCAAAACCCAGGAGCAGTGTGTGGGGATGATACTGTGTGACACAGCTTTTTGGCCAGGACAACAGTAGGAAATGCACCTTTGCCAGGCAGGTTGTGACAGCGAAAGCAGTCCCGGTTCTCCTCTTCCAGAAGATGTCTCCACAGTTCTGACATATCCAAATGCCAAGGCTGTTTCATCGTCAATGCAGGGTCCCACCTGCAGAACTGCCTTTCCCTACTCCCTGGTGACATTTCTACAATCTCAACCATTTGGTCCTGCTGGGCAATCCAAGACAAACAGGGAACTAGAGCTCAAAGGGGCAGTGATTCCTGGCATAAGCCACAGTATTGTGGGCTGGCAGACATCAGGAGAAGTGCAGCGAGGAGATGGAGCACTGTGGTGACAGACACCTGCCCRGAGGCTTCCTTTGCTCAGACGAGCACGGTGAAAGTTTGGGTGTATTTCTGAGACTTCTTTCAACTCAGTCCAAACCACTCTGGTCTCAACATCAGCTTGCAAATTGTGGGATTTGCAATTCTACTTCTTTTGGCAACCAGGAAATAATAAGCAAGAGCTGATTGTTATTATTTCAGCTTCAGAGGAGTGAATAACCAGCTCTCGCAAGGAATGCAGGCTTGGCTCACAGCAGGAGACTGCTGAGGGCCTTGCAGAGATATCTACCATTGCTTAACAGGTCTCTCCAGGGGTCAGGCAGCTGAACTTTAACGGCCCCTTGCAGTCAGTCCAGTTAATCCTAACACATACTGCCTACAGACAGCCAAGAGCTAGGGGAGAAACAGGAGACCAGTGCAGACACACTCAGGATTCCCAACATTTGGCTCAAATCTGAAAGAATCACTTAGAGGCCACTAAGAAGAATCACCAAAGCCATCCAGACCCACAGCCACACAGCTGGGCCCCAGCACTGCCTCCCACCCACACCATTCGCTCCTGTCCAGATCAGACTCTTCATATATCCACTCACCCACGTAACAGGGCAACCCACCAGCCTCAGCCCTCCTCTAGTTCAGTGAGCAGAGGTGGTAAAACTGCAAAACACCAGGGGGATAAGAATCCCTAAATTTCTCCACCGGACAGTAAATCACAGTAGACACCTGGTCTCCAAAGCATAACTCACCATCTCCAGCCCAGCCCAGCCCAGCCCAGCCCAGCCCAGCTTCCCTCTCTGAGGAAACCCTTTCTCCCAGCTCCATCCCCCCTCCCCCCTCCCCCAATTATTTCTGCTTTTATAGCCTGCTGCACTAATTAGTCATCATTAGCCTCTTAGCCCCTTCTGGTGATCTCTGGTGATCTCCCTTGCTTTGCAGTGGAGCCTCTTCCCTCCTGAGCCTACACCTTTTGCCCCCACCTAGGCRGTGGGACCCAACACTTTTCTGTCCCTAATTTGTGACTTTCCTTCCCTCTGGCAATCCCTTGCTGTTCACCCCTCCCCACAGCCCACATCAGGATCTCCAACCCTATTTCTCCCTCTTCTCTCTTCAGGAAAAGTCCCCGCACTCCTCCTGCCCCCATGGGGTCTCACCGGCCCTATGCAGTGGAGGGAACCAGGGGCAAAGCCACAGGCAGGACTTGTCTCTTCCTGAAAAATGCCGCTTTTAGGAGAAATCTTTGTTGGTATTTCCTGCCTTATACTCTTTTTGAACCTGTTTCCAGTAGTCCTCAAACCATCCGTGCCAGCCCTGGTTCCCATGTGCCACTCAGCGCTCTGGGATCCTCCCAGCCCCAGCTAGTGTCATAGGGGCAACGTCAGGGCAGCAACACATGACACATATGTGGCAGCTTACAGAAAGGATTGGGGAGACTTCTCCCCCTTTTATTGAAAATTATCATCTCTATTCTAGTGCAAACACTGTACATTTTACATCACAAAGCAAGAGATAATTTACAGGATACACTTCCATCTGGGAATCCCTCCCGTGGCTTCACGCGTCAAGCTCCACCAGCCTCATCAATCATCCATCTTCGTCATGCTCAAAAATCCCTCTTAGAGTGATTCAGCCACCTTCTTTCTGTGTCAAGAAAGAGGGGCTGACAAATCAGTGTTCGTACAGAGCAGGCGAGAGAAATATGCCTCAAGACCATTTTCTCCCCTGAACAGTACCCAAACTTTGTGATAACTAGCGTTACCACGGCAACTTCCTAGGAACTGCAATTGAAAGTCTATTAAAACCCTGGAGAACTCCATGCTTTCAGGATAAGGCCCTTAATTCCCACATATATTTACATGGTTCAATAAAATACAGATTAAACATACATGATCATAATATTTTGCTTTGGCTTGATAGACAACTAGACATTGCCTGTTGGCTGAGGTCATCAGCAATTAAGAAACAAACAACAAAACCCGTCCATTGATTGATCTGGACTCTGTTTAGCAAATACAAGTAAACAAGGCCATATTGACTTGGATGCTCTGGTTTACACCTGGATGTCATTGGGTTAGCCACCTCAAAGGTGATGGAAAGGTCTCATCTGGACTGGAGAAAGCCCAATCAGCTGTGACGGCATCCCTAAAATCAAGCAGCCCAACCCAGGGACCACTCAAGACCTGGCCAAAACTGGAAGTGCAAAAGCTTACACAGCCTTCTCATGGGAGCTGCTCCATGCAAGTCAGTGCAGTTCCTCACAAAAGTAAAATGAGGCAGGTGAACAAGTGTTTTGCACTGACATTTATGTGAGTCCCTCCATGTTTACATCATAGCATGGAGCTAGAGATGGATATGCCCATCCACACATGGATAAGGGGGTACCAAGTGTTTCTAATTTCATGCTTTCTGAACAATCTCCTTGCTAACTTTAGAAATGGGTGCCCTTACACAGACATCCAAGAAGGCTGCTCAAGGTGATTTTTCTGCCTGTGGAAAAGGTGAGCAAAGACTAGGGAAACGCTACAAGCCACCAAAATGCCAAAAGAGTCAGCTGAAACTTTGGAGGTGGACATTCATGTAGCATCAGGCCACTGATACTCCCACTTCCACCATGGGTCCCAGCCTTTCTGTGAAAGGGCAGAGGTATGGAAATCTGCAGGATCTTTGGGAAGTTGTCTGTGCCATCCCCCTGCCCCAAGACCATCCCAACTCACCCAAGTGACAAAAAAATACTTGTGCAAGAGGGTGGTCTACAGAGATGCCTTCATCTGGGCCAGAAGGACAACTGCCCCCAGGCTGCACTGCTAATCCTCCATGCCCAGCAGCCAGGGCAGTGCAGCCCGGCACAGGGCAGCACGTTCAGGCTGCTGTTGCTGCTTGAGGTTGGCAAATCACAGATGAGGGTAGCAAGGAACAGAGGGGGAGAGCGTCAGACCAAGGCACTGAATGAGCCAGAGGCAAGACAACCTCTGAGTCCCCACACCCAATGCTCCACTCACCAGCCCAATAAAATACGTGCCCACACTGGCAGTGTCTGTACCGGCTCTTTTCCCTACATTTTTCTGCACTGAAAATTCAGTCCTGTGCATTTGGCAAAACACAAGTTAGGGATCCTGCAGAAATCATGCAGTTGATTAAACATTACATTGCACTGGATTCTTTTTCTTTCTGATCTTGCAGGCATGTTCTTCAATAGTTTCTCTGTTTGTGTAGGCACAGAAACCAAGGGTGAATTTCTAAGTGAAGGCTGCGATTTCCAATGTCATCACTTAGCTTCAGAAGCTGGAGACACACTAATCAAGACAGAAACATTTTGGTTTAGAAATGCTAATGCCTTTGGACTACAGAAGGAAAGGCAAAAAAAAGGGGGAGTGTCAAAACAGAACATCACAGATTTCTCAAAATGAAATTCTTGTTCACTCCCAGCTGTTTTTTTTGTTTGCAAACCTAATTTGCAATTTTCAGCTTTTTGTCCTGATCACAATCCTTTTTTCCCTCAGAAATAGCCATGGTACAGAGGAAAAGGAATCCACCAGCAGCATGTGCAATCACCAGCACTAGCACAACTTACACCAGTTTGAGATTTGGGGCTTTTTTTTTCAAGCGTTAGCACAAATTCTTTGGCTGTATTTCCAGTCATATTTTGCAAGTTTAATTTTCGCCTTCACTTTAAAGAGATTTATTTCTCATTTCCTGCAGCACACTATTTTAAACTATAAAAGCCCACTGTCAGACTTCTCCTACATATGCCCAACACGTCTGCAGCAAACACCAAGACAGAGACCTGTCAGACACTGCAGAAATATTCCTAATGACTGAGCTTCATTCCCCTTCCCTTATCACCCAGCCTGGACCACGGAGTAGCAGTATTATCTTCAGTGGGACTATTTTAGGGCAAAGTCCCTCTATATTTGGGCAGATCTCTTGTACAAGCACTACTTGGCATAAATATGCCCCCAAACTGAAAGAGGCAGGCACCACCAGCAACATGAAAAATCATAATTTCCTTAGGATGCTTGCATGGAAGAAACCCTTTTGGGTTGCATCTCCCCTACTCTTCATAGACAGAAGAAAACTAGGTTCATGGGGTCCAGTTCTTCAGACCCCAGAGGGAGAGTGGGAAGCAACTAGGGAGAGCAGAGGGAAGTTAAGGCGACAAGACAAGTCTCTCTAGGCAGTATAATGGGAGCCAGGCAGGAGAGACAGTCTTTGCGTGGGATGTGCCATACTGAGAAAATACCCTTCCTCAGAGGGAGTAGCAGAGACTTTCCATGGGGACATCTTTGTGTATTCCCAAGAGGCACATGGATCTACCTGGCTGGCAGGTGAGACCCTTGCCTTATTCCATGAAGATGCAAATGCCCATGGGGAAAATCTGCAAAGGAGCGTGGCTCCCTCCACCTCCACTTTTGGGTTTTCCCATGGGAAGACAAGAGCTGGCTATTTCAAGTACTGTCCAAGGCTACTGGGAACAGCTCTGATAAGAGTAAGAGGGCCTGCAGGTGGCATTTCAATGCATGGCTCCAGAAACCTGGATGCAGCACAAACATCCCAAACATTTTCAATGGATTTTATTTTGTTTAATAAAAAACACCAACCAAGCTTGCATGTATATCTTATATATATAAATATATACAGTATATATAAAACAAATGCATCTGGACAACGCCTTTCCCTGTGGCACAAACTGTAAGGCATAGAAAGGAGTGTCCTAACAGTCCTATTCTTGGCACTACAGAGCAAACCCCCCACTACATCCCCCACGCACACTCACACACGCACTTTAGCTTTTCTCTCTTCTTTGGCTTTTCAAGGTGGCAAGGCCGGGAATACTCAAGAAAGCAATGAAGCGCTGCGAAGCCCATGGAGGTCCTCCTCACATATCAGACTGGTCCAGGCAACCTGGGAAGGACGATCCCTTCACGTTGCCCTGACAGGCTTATCGGAGTCTGACAATAACAACTCTGCCTCCATGGCACAAGGGACTCGGGGGGGGGGGGTGATGGGTCGTGTGGATACATCAGAAAGCGGTGATGAAAGAGTTTCTTCTTCGAGGGTGAGCTGGGGCAGGGGGAGGAAGGAGCAAGCTTTGCATCTCAGCGTGATGTACGGTGGGAGGTGACCGCAGACTGAAATTGGCAGCAGTTTCTTTTTGCAGTCCCATACAAAAATGGAAAACAACAAGGGTGAGACTGTCCTTAACTGAAGAAGCTCGTAGTATATTGAGCAGAAGCAATAAACCTGATAATAACAAGAAAAAAAATGGTGGCATTATCCCAAAAGGAAGGAGGAACCTTGACACTCACGAGCGGTTCGGTTTGCTCTCGCTTTGGTCCCAATGTTCAGTTCTGGGTTGGGGGTTGGCTTTTTTCTTCTTTTTTTGTTTTTTTTTTCTTTTTCTTTCAGCACAAACAAATTGCGAAGCAGGACGGGTGCTGTTGTACTTTCTCCTTCTGCGGGGCAGCTGCCTCCAGTCATTAATTGACTGTGGGCACTTGATTCCTCTGTAAACTATATTCCTTTGCCTTCAGTCTCAGGTTGGCAATACTGTTGGCCATGTTCATGCCCTGCGTGGGGCTGGCGTTGGTACACGTGGCGGAGTAGGTGGCCATGGCGCTGTGGGGTGGAGAAAAAGAGAGAAACATCATGTCAGAGGTCAGTCCTTACGCCACGGCAGAGATCAGACCCGCGCCGCTGTGGGGCTGGGCAGCCCTCGTGCTTCAGAGCCTGCGCGACACGTTTCTTACACGAGCAGAGCATTACCACAACTTTTTATTTAACATCCCAGTAAATCTCTCTGCTTCAGCTCACTTACCCGGGTATAGCCAATCTCTAAGTTGGTTTAAATCAATAGGAAAATTTCCATTTCCGATTTTCTAATCCAAAGGGTTTACAATGAGGTCACAGTGCCCAGCTTGCCAACTATAGCATTGTCCTTAAAAGTATTTCCATTGGAAGAAATGTCTTTTTGATGAGGCCAGTTCTTATTTTTATTGTTTGTGAAATCATGTCTCTTCTGAAACACGTTACTTCAAAGAAACACTCTGGGAAAAACCCATTTTAACAATTGTGAGGCTTCATTGTTTCAGCATTTTGGAATGAAAAGTTCCACATTCTTCCCTCAAAACTTCAGCTGATCATGTAGAACATGCCTTAAAGGCTGAAGGAAAAACACAACATTTTTACTTCCTTCAAAACATGTCTTTATTTGTGAAAAACATTACTTTTGGCAGTGGAGGATGAGCAAAGATGTCAGAATCCTTTCTTGTCCTAACAAAAATTTGCAAATCTGCTTTCCAGCCAGCTAGAACACTTGTTTAACCTGTGTGTCCCAGGCTTCGGTGACAAGTATCCCCTCGCCCACCAAAAAAGCAAACTCTCTGCTAYGTTGCCTTTCTTATATGTGGGTCCACAGATCAAAAACGATTGAAAAACACTGAGCGAACTGGAGACATCACCCAGTATGTTTTGGAGGAAACCACAAATGGCCTGGACGAAAGCTCAGGTGTGGTGCTAAACTTGTCAAACCGCCTTTCCGGGTGGCTCATGTCTGGGACTCTGGGAAGGACTCTAGAGAGCTCTCCTCCACCCACAGCGCAAGAAATGAGATAGCTTGCTTTTTTTTTTTTTTTTCCCCCTTCCCTCCAGTGCTGACCTCTATGACTGGAAGAGTCTTTGCAACAGCAAATCTTCCTTGAGGGGTGTGGGCGTTTGCTGCACGCAAAGCTCCAGGCAGTGGGTGTGTTCGCTYGTTCCAAAACGCTAGTGATATCGCTGACTTCATAGGGCTGAGCTGCCCTGCCAGAATTTCAAATGCAGTTCGGCACTGCCTGAATCCTCAATCCTTCAGGAGATCCAGAGACCAGTGATATTACTAGCCCCTGTCCTAGGCCATAGGACTCCTGTTTCTCATTTTAAAATCAGGGAAAAGAATTTCTTGAGGCAGAAACTGTCATGTCTCCATCAGCACCGGTGGAAATATGACAGCCTACACCAATGGAAATGACGGCTTACACYGTAGCACCAGGAGCTCCCCCCAGGAGAGCAAACATTCAGGACACTTAGAGGCAAGAGTCTCGGACGGGTATTGGAAGGGCATGAAGGACAGACATTAAAATACACACATTAAGATACAGATATATCCTTTAAAATACATATTTATCCTTTTTTTCTTTATTCCTTCAGACAAACCCAAGAAATTTCATTCTCCCAGAAAGCAGAAGCCAGCACGCAGCTACGGCAGCCCCTGAGCGGAGACTGCTGCCTGGAAAGTGGTGCAAAGTGTGCTGCAACGTGTTTCACAACGTGTATCGCTGGTGGCCACCGGGTGCCCCTTCCTACCTGCTTCCACAGGGTGCATCTCCCCCATGTTTTGTGCAGGAAGAAGGGAGAGAGCCTGAAGGATGCTCCAGTCTATATAAAACAGGAACTTTTGGCCATGGGTGTACATTGTCCCCATCCCTTTGCTCATGTTCGTAAGCGTTGGCTATATTTACAACTACTCCGATATCTCCCTTACTGAGGTTTCCTGCCCATTCTCCCCTTCCCACAAGTTTTTTTTTTTTTTTTCTTCCAAAACCCATGCATTACCACTGCCCAAGTCTGGTATAAAACTCCAGGGAGCCTGCTGCTCTTAGCCAGGAAAAGTTGTGGGGAAAATTACTGTTGGACAATGAAAACTCTACTAAATCAAAAATCTACAGAAATGCTGTGTTTTAGCAAGTTATTCCACAAGGAGCAGTGCCCATGCAGGCTGTCTCCAAGCATTGTTATGGCTTGAGGGGTTGGCCCAGAGACTCTCCAGTGTCTAATAAGGGTTGAGATCACCCTGCAGCCCTCTCCACTCAGTTCAGACACAAAAAGAGTCTCTTTCTTCTACTCAGCTGCTTGTTTTCATGAAACACAGAGGAACATCATGTTTTTGAGGCCTAAAATCCTTCTTTCAAATATGGTTTTCAACGGCCCATGGAGTCAGAGGTTGCTAGAGTGGGAAGTGCAGGCTGACAGCACAACTGTGAGCTTTGTTTTCTTAGGAACCTTTACTAAAAAAATGTCTAACAAAAACATTTCAACTTCAAAAAAATAATAGTATCTACTTGGCTATCTATGCGGCACAGATCTGCAAATAGCTTTGGTTGACCTGCGGCTGAATGTATTTGGAGAATAAACACACTGATTGAAAACTTTCCCCCCGATCTAACAATAACAGCAATAGCCACGCAGATCTCAGACGTGCTCTCAGCCCTATCACAGACTAACCGTTAATCAGAGGGTTGTGAGGCAGGTCTGAGGAGATGTGGAGGGAGCAGGGGCCCTGCAAACAGTCTGCAGAGTTATTTATCACCAAGTGTCCAACAACCCTACTCAATTCAAAGCCTAAATGAGTCAGTGAGAACCTGGCCTGAATGTCCATCAACATAAATATGATTGCTAGAGGCCTGGTGGGATTAGAAATAAAGATATTAGTTTTAGTTCTGACCTTGCTACTGAGCTTATCTGCAGCCATGATCAAGTCACTTAACCATCTGCCTCAGTTTACCTGTGTTTTTAACCTCTTGGCTAGAGCAGTAATACAAGACTAGACCACCATTCCTGCAGCTTGGGCTGAAGCCTGGAGAGACATAACGTGTCCAAAGGTCCTAACCACCCCATGTTGCTGAAAACAGCTGCTCCACTCCTCTGCCAATGCCTCTCAACCCCATTGCAGGGGCAGTGGGAGGATGACAGTCCACCCTGGCATATTAGCCAGTGGGAATGGCTTTAAGCTGTGGTAATGGCTTTAAGCTGCAAACGTCTTTGTTGAAATGTCTTGGCTTAAACTCCTTTCCACTAAAGTGCACTTGCGCACATGCGCTGCGCCCTGGGGCACTGGACATGCTCGGGTAAAGGGTGCGTTCCCCCTCGGGAGCCAAGGCTGTGTGTGCCCCTGTGCTGCCTGTTGCTGTCAGCTGTACTGCTCCTAACAGCACGCCAGGACAGGGAAGCCTCTCCACACCAGCAGACAGGCAGAGCCAGTCCTGGGCCCCCACCTCCAGGGGAAAAAACTGTCCCTAAGGTTTTCCCTTCTTTCTCTCCTCGTTCGCATGTCCCAGCCGCCTTGGGCTTCTTGTTGCCCAGAGCAGCCCCAGACAGCCCTTCCCAGTGTGCCCCTGGAAGTTACCTTTGCAGGGTCTTCTCCTAGAAGCCGTTATGAAGCCCCTCGTGTAAACAACATCTTGGGAGGGACGATCTATTTTTAAAAGTGTGAGAGGTAGAAATAAGCCACAAGCGTTCAGTAGGGATCTGGTACTGTGACTAGAGCAGTCTCAGCGGGGTGGGGAAGGAGTTAGTAGCTGCACTTGTCTCCCCTGAACTCGTCACCACCCCAGCTCCTGCCTAGGACACAACACCAAGGAGCACTTCACAGGGACAAAGCCTTAGCCCTAAAAGGGGGGCTTTGCTAGAAAACAGTTCTCAGGAAAAATCCAAAGGACGAGGGCCATCTCCAAGATCARATTGGTGGTCATCAAAAGCATCCTTTGCAGTATGTGGAGTGTGTGAACTTAGGACTCTCTTTCTTCTGGAGTTACAGGGTGGAAGAGGATGATCCCACGGAGCTAAAGCAATCAACTATGAGGGAGGCCATGAGTTTGCAGACCTCACTGTGCAAACAAAGTTTGGGGTGAAGGGCCAAAGCAACTGAGGGAGAGAGGTCCCTGGCCTGGTGCAGCTCCTGGTAGACAGTGGGAAGCTGGCTGTGACTGAAACAGCTGAACAGGAAGAAACCCAGTCAGGGTTTCTGAGGTCCTGACCAACAATGAGGCCACTGTGCTAAAAAATACCCACCAACCTCACTTTTAACTGCCCACAAGTCAGCTGGCTTCCCACAAACCAACACATCCTGTGGATCTGCATCCACACCCAGTGCCTGTCAGGTTGCGGATGGGGCAGAGAAGGACAGGGAGGCTTGTGAATTTTATGGACATCCCAGCTCCTTTGAGCAGACTGGGGTTGCAGTATCTGCATTTCTTACCAAGCACTTCTTTACCACCATCCCTTAAGCAATGCTGGCCACAGAAGATGGATGTTGAACCCCAGTCTGCCACCCAGGCACACCTGGTCCTCACTGCTGGCAAACCACAGCACAATGGCACAGCTTGGTCACACACATATCTGTGCTCTAGCAAACAGCACAGAGCTCCCTCTCCAGGATCTCTTCCAAACACTGCCTGGTGGCCAAGTCTCTCAAGGTACTCTGCCATCACCCCCCCTGGATCTGTATCTAYGAAAATGTTTATTTCTAGCTTTAAACTGGATTTATCAGGGAAGAAAGTGCAACCCCTTCTGCTTTCATATACTTCTACCTAGTCCTATTTCAATACTTCCTGAACTGCAGAGAGACACCACCACAAAAGCAGCCACAACCTCCTACGGATCCAAGGCCAGGGGAATCACAATGATGGTGTACCAACCACACCTTGCAAGCTTGGCAGTGAGATCTGGTGCGATAGGATAGGAATAAGGTAAGGAAAGACCAGTGGGGTAATCAGATTGCTGTAAACTCCAGTTGTCCCATGCGAATATAAGCAGCCCATTAGAGTAGTTACAAGCAAATGCATCTCAGAGCCATTTTCAGGCTGCTATATCTTATGCCAGAAAGTCTCCCCTGCCCCAAGCCAGAATGAGGAAGGCACAGACATATCTGAAAGCTTGGGCACAGGAGAGGAACTACAGGTAATCTAGATAGTTGGATGCATTCCCATAGAGGGGACTGTCAGGTCATCCTGAAAGCAGCAGCCAGACAAGGCCCGGGGAAGCTGGCCAGCCCAAGAAGGGCTATTCACTCACCTGTAAGGCGAGGCAGTACCCCAGGAGAGATAGTCGGTGGGTCTTGGAGCTGGGCGAGGTACTATGGGCTGCTCCACAGCGGTCACGTCCCCTGAGTAGGATTTGAGCAGAGAGGCATTCTTGCTGGCCAGCATGGCCCTCTCGTTCCGGCGAAACTTTGCTCTCCGGTTTTGAAACCACACCTGGGATAGGGAGCACACAGACCCGCCAGCCATCACAACAGCTCTGCCGTGACACTTGCCCTTTCACCATATCACTTCAGCCCCACTTGGCAAGACGGGACTCTGCAAAAGCAGGTTGCTATGGCATGTCTGTCATTGAAAACCATAATGACAAGACAACACATATCTCTGCCCTGACAGAGCCCTAGCGCAAGGAACAGACTAAGTGAGGTCCCTGTAGGACTAAGTTAGTGCTCACTATAGGTAGCAAGGTCTGGGAGTGCTGTACAACTCAGCATGTTCCCCAATCTGCTTTTATACTGTGCCACACCAAGAAGTGCAGGCTTGCAAGCTAAGAGCTGTGAAGCTCAGGATAATGTACAGAGCCTCAGCAGAGGACACCCAGGCCACGGACAACATCTTGGCTTCTAAAGGACCCCATTAACACATCTGAAAGGGCAGATGTGATGTATGGTGGCAGACCAGACTAGGCAGCCCTCCTTCTCAAGGCATGGCATGCTTGGGACTGCAGTATGGGGTGGCCCAGAAGCTTGGTCACCCCAGTAATGCCATGCAGACAGTGATGACCTCTCTTGCCATACTGGAATGGCCTGATGACAGCACCAAGGTGAGGTGTGCCTGGACATAAGCTATGGGGAATTACCTGAACCCTTGCTTCAGTGAGGTTGACTCTGCGTGCAAGGTCTTCCCGTACAAAGGCATCGGGGTAATGTGTCCTCTCAAAAACCCTCTCTAATGCCTGGAGCTGGCTGCTGTTGAAGGTAGTCCTGTTCCTTCTCTGCTTTCTTTTCTTCTTCTCTTCTGAGTTCAGCTGATCATCTAGAAGAGACAATTGGAGAGGTGAAAGGCTGGAAAACTGAAGAGATCACGGCAAGGGGGTGAATGACCTCAATGGTTTTATGATGGAGCTCGTTGAGTATAGGAGAGGGCTTGTACAATGTTAACACCACACCTTAACCACAAACTACCTCATGCTTTCAGCCAGAGATGCAGCAACTGGACACAAGGGCCAACAAGGGCCCTGCCAGTGCTACAGACAAGCACTAGCATGTATCTTTTAGCCCAGCTCATCTCTGCAGCTCTTTGTCCTGTGGAGATACAACACCAAAATCCTGGAGCAAGACTTTAAATCCAACTTTCTTCCTATCAGTGCATATGTGTACAAGTATGACAGCTTTTCTTGACCAAACCTTCCTCCCCCTCCCCACTGTCCTCTGTGCTCTGCATAGTCCACGGTCAAATGGGCCTGCAGAAAAAAATGGTCTGAACATCAAGAAGTACTGGGGCAGATGAGCAAAGTTTCCAGTATGCCACTGTCCTCTCTGTTTTCCCATCTCCAGAAGATCCCTGATATGGCTCCCTGGGGTCTCCTCACTTCTACTCATTCATCCTCYGAGTCTCAGGCCTGGCTGACCTTGGAGCTCTCAGTACTTGCTATTCCTGAGGATCTATTCTGGAATGGATGGGCTGACCCCAGGACAGCACATTTAATTTGATCCACTTGAAATTCACATCTTACCCAAATCTAGGTTCATTTCAGCTGGACTCAGCTATCCATGCATTCATACGGATACCCCATGGGGATCCTCCCATGTTCAGATCTCCACATTCCCACCGGATCCCTGTTATCAACAAACCTATAGCTTACTCATGCTGCATCTGCACCTTTGATTTGCAAACTAGACATGCCCAGAAGTTGCCCCTATGGGTTTAGCTACCTCAGGGAGGTTTTAAATCTTTTCCAGGCTACTTTTGGGGAAGAGCCTTCTCCTGCTTCCTTGCCCCCATTCCTCATTCTACATATACACATCTTTTACACATGCAACAAGTGTATGGGCTTAACATGCTGGGTCTTCAGCCCAGGTTCACTGACAGCACTATTTGCAAGGGATGCTTGACATAAATGAAGAATCACACTCACTGCACATGGCCACAGACCCAATCAACCTCCCTATCCCACCCTTCAGCCAGAGACCTGTCACATTCTTCACTACACTGCTGTCTGCTCTCTCCGGTCTTCACCAGAAAGTATGGACTGGATGAACTTGTTTGCCCTTTAACCGCATAATGTTAGTCCCCATGTAACAAGGAGGTAGGAAGTGTGTTGACCCAAGCATTCGCTTCCCAGCTCAACTGCATAAGGCTTGGGCCAACTCTCTCAAGCTACCCCATGCCTCAGTTTCTTTATCTCAAAAAACAAATGAAAAAGTCCAAAACATACCTCCCATTTCCTACAATGCTAGAAATCTCTCCTGACCACAAAGAATCATGAACTCTTGCTCTTTGGGCTTTACATTTCCAAGGACTGCAGTTTCAGGGACACAATACAGCTTTCAGGGGTGACCACAACTCCTGTGCCAGCTCTTACTGACTGCATCAAGGTACGCCTGTCTGTAAGTCAGTGTAAGGAAACTGCTATTACACTAGGCTTGATTATAGCCAAGGTAATGCCATTCTCTGTACATAACTGCATTTGGCTTAAATGAGAACTACATTCTCTTATCCTCCCCACATTCACACCAAAAGACATCAATTCAGGCAGAGATGGGGAGCCACGAGCAAAGAGGAGTCAGACAATGGAAATGAAGTGTGAGTGATACTGAGGCAAACAAGAGACAAGCACAAAAGCCAGTTTCACTCGTATGCTCCCAAGCCAAGGACACTGAAATACAGTCAGTTGCATATGAATAGCATTGCCTTTGGGAAGAAAAAGCCATGTAAGAGAGAGGCTGAGCATAAGCATGGTGGGAATTGCAGACTGAAGAACCATCGTGTACACTACAGGAACCCCTTGCCTTGCCTGGTCAGCAAGGTGGTGAACAACAAGCTGTGCATCCCACAAGAGCATGTCTTGTTTTGTGCCTGGCTTGTATTTAGTCTGGCAATAAATCAGTATATCCGTATGCTTGTAGTCATCATTACCGCCTGAGCCTAAAGTCACTGGAGTAACATCAGTGCCGAGACAACTATGAAATGGCTTTCCTGGCCGTGGCAAATACCCGCTCTGCACCATGTCTCCTTTTTTCATTGCTGTTGCACATTCCAGTATAGCAGCAGTGATGGAGCTATTAATGCATGGGCATCAGCAGATGCTGGCAAGCAGTGAGTGATGGCTCTAGGGGTTTGATCATCTACACAGATCAACACAGCAAACACTTAAATTACAGTGTAAGACCATGTCCAAAGAAAGCAGAGAACAAGGCACCATCCTGTAAGAGCTTTTGCAATGCCATAGCTGCCTTAGTAAAACAGCCCTGTTCAGGCTGCAGGACTGGTATGCCGTTGGCTTGAATTCATCCCTTTTTATGTGCTCCAGTCTGCAGATTTTAGGAAAAATCACCCATCTTTACACACGGGAAGGAATGGGAAATTTTCCAGCACAACACTGAAATGAAAAAAAGTTGGTTCCATCGTCTGTCCCCTCAGGGCATTTTCTGCCTGAACAGACTAAACACAAACCAACTCTTTAAAGCTATGAGAAGGAAGGCCCCTTGTGTGGGAGAAGTTGGGGATGGAAAGAGATTCCCAGGTGTCTGCAAGCCAGCCTGAAACATGGTCCTTTCCAGCCCGCTCGGGAGCCTCTTGTCTCCTGCTGTTCCCCTGGGAACGGGAATGGGCTTGAGCAAAGCAAGTCCCAACATCGGGGCCATCCACAGGTGCCTGACAACACATACCTACAACAGCCTGTTCGACCAGGGCAGAGAGAAAGGGGGTTGCCAGTTGTCTGAGCCATAACCATTCACTTAACCGTACGCATATGCAGGGTCTCACCAAAACCAGCAAGGCTTTCAATGCTCTTGTAAACCCCAGCCAGCTCCTAAGTACACCCGGCAGAGTCCCAGGTTGGGGGGTCAGCACGGTCCCGCTGCCTTATGTGCAGGAACAGTAGTTGCACCTGGGAGGATCCAAACCAATATACGGACCAACACACATTCAAATATATTATATCTATATATACATTATTTATATCTATAAAATGTACATGCTAGTTTATTATATGCGATACTGTATTCATGCTAATATGCATATTAGACCAGATGACAGTCTCACCACTGACAGTCTAACAGCTTCACCCACTATATACAGTTATAGAATGACCCCTCGACAGTCATTGCTTTTGTCATATAGAAATATGACAGTTCTCCTTATCCTCATGCTCTCAAGAGGCGAGGTAAGCCACAGAGAAGCTGACAAGGAAATTAAAGTCTACAGTTGTTGTCCTGACCACCTGTTTGTGTTGCTTTTCACAGCCCATCTGGTAATGGTTACTGCACCTGAATGCCTTTGGATCTAGGCCCACCCATTTGGGAACAAAAGGACATTCCTCTTAAATTAAAGTAGGTTTTTCAAATTCCTGCAGTTTACAGTTCCTCCATCCCCTCTCCTTCTCAAACAGCCTGACAATCCCCAACAGATTTCTTTCCAGCCTGGGAATTCCTGGATACAAAAATATGCCCTTAGTTTTCTTGTATGTGAGAGGAAATGTTTGGAGATTAGTTTTAAATAGGTACTTTGAATCATAAAGCTGAAATGGGAAGGGACTTGCAGAGGCAGGATGTGCAAAAAAAGCAAATGCGCTTAGGAATTCTGGGGCATTAAAATAAGGCTGCAGGTGAATCTATCAAGTCATCTTGCTCAGGTTGTACAAAGAGAAGCTGTAAAACAGAGGGATGGGATTTAACTGCTATTTGCGCAAAACGTCAGGCTTACTTTTCCACTTGCTGGGGAGTTTAGCATCATGACAGGGTCCATCTCACATAAAGAAGCATAAAACTCCTCTATGTGCCACTCTTGACTCAACATGAAGACCTTTACAAAAAGGGCCAATGATTCCCTCCTAGCTCTACTGAAGAGTTTTGATGTAGTTGTGCTGCTGTGCATCACACAACAAAGCAAATAGTAAGGAATAAGCCTCAGGGCATGATCATTCCTTTGAATAGCAGAAATGTCTCAAGATCAGCGCCCATAAATGTCAGTGTCAACGTGGGTCTTTGTCCTCCTTTGAGTTATCCATTTGATGCTATTTTCTGATCTAAATCCTGCCACGTGGACCAAGCTCTTCTCAAGGACAAATAAATAAAAGCCTTCGGGATCTCTTGAGATTCCCCTCCAGGCCTTTGAAGCATCAGTTCCTGTCCCCGACAAGACACAGGGCTGGAAGAAGCACGAGCCTGAGGCCGTCTGGCCCTTGCTCGGTTCCTGTGCGATGGTTACACATGAGGAACTGCAAACACAGAGCTCTGGGGAGCGAGAAGAAAGGCCAAGACCTGTAAAATGCTAGAGAACAAGAGTCCTTCTTGCCAAGCACGTTAACACAATTTGCTTGGTTTCCTCCCAGAGTAAAGTGAGACACCAGTGATTCACAGCTCACCTCATAATTGCCGGACCCAAAAATAGAAGGGCCAAGACACAGAAAGTTGCAGGCAATCACTGCGTTCCAGTGACTCATGTTCAGGTCACCGTTGGCTAATTCACCTCCGCCATCGGCTGGCATGGAGCAAGGACGTGAGTCACCCCCTTTACAGGACGTATCTGGCCGGAGACAGCTCAGCGCAGCCCAAGAAAGGGGGGCAGGGGTTTTGAGATCTCCTTTCACGGCACATCTGGGACAGCACAGCACAGCTAGGTCCAAATGTCTACAGGAGTTACTTGGGTAGCAGAAGCAAAATAGCCGTGTTAGCCCAGAGCTCAGCTGGGTTGATCAGCCCTACTGGAAGTCTTGCATTTCGCCATGAATACATGCCATATGTTGATTAAAAATAACTGCTAACAAGGGAATGTAGCCACCTAAATCCCACGTGTCTGCAAAAGTCACCTTGGCCACAGCAGTCATGGGCAGCCTTCAGCATGTCAGCGTGATATTTTTTCTGCTATTATTTCTTTATCAGGAAACAGCACTGAACACTGAAAAATGGTATTTCTAAATAATGTTGACAGCACTAGTGACTGGAGTCAGCAGAAATCGAGAGAAAAGGAAAATATCTCTAAAACTTTTTAGATGCTTCAGAAGTCTTTCATTGACATTGTTTTTAATCAGAAATATTTTATTATAAACAATATTCTCAAAAGCTGTGTTGCTTGCAAATGCTTTTGCCCAAGAGACATCTTAACGCACGTTCTCCTTCCAGGAATCCTATGGTGGAAAATCTGGGAATTTCATTTCAAAATCTCAGCATTGCATGCTTGATTTGGGGATTTTGTTTCCTGTTTCCACATTTGTGCGTTTCCCGCATTATTTCTACATTCACTCATGACATGCAAGTTCTGGTGTCATAACCAAATGCACTTCTAGGACACACCAGAGCATTTTTAATTGCTCCTGGATGATACAGCTTGAAGTGTCCTGCCCCTTTTTTTTCTTGCCCATCATGTCTTCTCTTGGGATATCATCGGATGGCTCCTGTTGGGATGCCACATTGAAAACATAATGCGTTATAAAACAAAACAGAGTTCAGAGCTTAAAAGTTTTAAATGCCTGTGTATAAGTTACAAGATCAATATTTTTTCCACCAAAATCTGCAACCACAACATATTTTGGATTTCCAGTTTGCAGGAATGTTTGTACATACTTGCTTTCATTCCAGATCAGAACAAAAACAAATTTCCAGATGGAATTTACATTGTGTGGGCAGTTTTAAAAAGTTTTGACCAGTTCTATTAAACATGAGTCCAAAATCAGCTATTATAGCACATTAATCAGATCTGAATTGAAAGTAAGCAATTGAATTTAATTAAGTGAGGGAAAGAGACATTCAACCACAATATCACATACGGTTAAGGCAGGAAAGATTTGTCACATCAGTTACATAAGCTGTAAACTGAAAAAGAATTCCAGGAAGAAAATAAGGAATCACATTCTAATCACAGCCTTAGAAACAAGAAGTTACCGCTAAAGTTTGAATCTCAAGGCAGAAAGAAAAACAAAACAAATCAGTTTCACAGAAAAAAAGATTAGCGGCTAAAAACTTTTAATTTAAAGCTCGCAAGCGAGGAAAAAAAAGCCCAGTGCTCCCCTCAGAAATGTTTTATTCAGAGTGGGGAGAAAGAAGGGAAAAGGGAGAAGAGAAGGGAGAAGAAAATTCTTTTCTTTGGTTTAAAGCTAAAATTTAAAAAGTTTAAATAGAAATAGTTCCAAAAGTCTCCCTCCCAGACAGCCGCCTGGACAATTATAGCTCTTTGCAGGCTCCTGGTTCACAGTTTTATTCGCGCCTTGCTTTGCTTTCGATTTGTTATATCCCTCCAAAATATCGCAGCTCTTTAGGTGTAAGCGCAGCGTGGCCAACTTAAACCATCAAAAAATGAAACTTTTAATCAAAGCTAATTCGCCAGTTTTGGATGGGCCCCACGAGTGACTTTCCTTCCGCGCCAGAAGCGGGAGACGAGCTGGCAGTGCCGGAGAGCCAGGGCTCTCTCCTCCCGCACCATCGCTCCCCCCGCGAAGCCGGAGGCGACGGCAGCCTCCTCCGGAGGCGACACTGCACCCCGGCGAGAAACAACGTCCGGAGCACCGAGACCGGCCCGCGCTGAGGCTGCCGACACAACCCTAAAAGGGACCATCTCAACCTGAAAACCCGCTTTCCCACCTGAAAATGTTTCTCTAAATAAGGCACGCGGGACAGTCTCCGACCAAACCCGGTCACTTTGGCAAAGGAGGGAAAAATTGCTCGCATTGCCATTTTCCCTCGGCTTGTTTTTCGTGTCTTTAACAGGGCTGGATGGCCGGGGTGATTGCCGCTTTTGCTGCTTCCCTTTCCCTTCCCCCGGTCGGCACGAGCCCTTCTCCCAGCAACACCCACCACCGAAAGGACCTTCGCCAGCTGTGAGCCCAGCAAGAAGAGGGGCAAGGTGATCCACACAGACGAGGTTTTGTGCTCAGACCCGCGTGAGGGATCTTCCTAAATGCTCCCAGCAGAGCACAAACTCCATTTTACACAGATTTACATGCACTAAAGTATTTTCAAGTGGAAATAAGGTTTAGCTTCAGGGTGCAAAAATGCTACACAGCGATGTTATAATTACCCTAAACCAGCATTACAAATGCAGGAAATACGGGGCAAAGATTATACTTGAAAGAAATCCAGGTACATTAAGGTATGAAATGCCAATTAAGTCACATACTCAAACTGACCCTGACGAGCAGCGATACCAAGCCTAGCTGTACAGTTGCAATAACAGCAGTTTTGTGTTTATGATTACAGCTTAGATTAAATACATTTTGGAACTACCGTAGTTCTTCCATCACATAACACCGGCTGAGCTATCTTCTAACCTTTTGGTGTTTGTTTGACTTTTCTGCACCATCTGGGCCCAAGACTTCAATTTATTTCAATAACATGGAAAATTCAGGTATCTGAAGTTCCATTCTTGTTAAGATCATTAGGAACACAGGGGAAAAAAAAAAAAAAAGATGTTAAAAATTTTTTTAAACACTTTCCTTTTTAGTTATCTTATAAACTAATCAGGTTGACCTTTACTTTTTCCACACACTCAAAACCCACCATTTTACATATGGAGCGTGGAACTTCAGAAAGGAGATACTGAATTTTTCATACAAAAACCGAGTTTTAATATTAAATAGAAAAGCGTGTGTCTTTTCAGATTCACCCATGGGATTACTGCAGTTCCTCTCCAAAGTGTCTGCAATGTGGAACCTATCAGGATAATTTTTAGCTGACCGCATACAAACAATTACATATCATTACTGAGTTGCGAATAGCTTTTGCATGGATAGCGTGTCTAGGAGCTCCTATTGAACGCCGCTCCGCCTGCCAGACCGGAGGAATTCACTGAAGCCCGTTATAACCTTGGCTTCCCCAGCACTAACTGTGAAACCTCACTGTCTTCCCCTGAGCCTGGCGGTCACGCAGACATGCACGGTGCAAGCGAGGGGTCCCCAGAGGGCATTTCAAGGTGGATTTCAAGGCACGGTCTGCAGGATTGCAGCCTGGAGGTCATTGCCTTCCTAGGGGAGAGCGTTCAGACACTCCTGAGCCCCTAAAAACAAGTTTTTAGACATGCCAACATTCCTTGCCTGGACTTGCCAGGTGCTGCAGGGCCCCCGAGTGCAAAGGCACCCCAGTGCTCTGCTCTGCGTTGCTGGGGATCCCTCACTCCAGGGACCTGAGGCAGGGCTGAGGCCAGGTCCTGCTCCGCTCCCCAGCGGTGCCGAGTGACCCACAGACAGGCAACCCTGCACGAGCTCCTCCCTAGCTGCTACGAGACATATCCATGGCAGATAAAAGACAAAACTCCTTCTCGGTGTGGTTTCAGCTACGGCGCTCTACCTCTCTTTTGGTGGGAACCAGCAATGCACATGGGCAGTTATAAAGGCTAAGACATGCGTCTTCCTTAACCACGTTAACTTTCGTGTGTGCTGGAGCTGGTAGGAGTCATGATGCTGGACCAAAAAAGTAATCCTGATCCAATGAAAAGCCAGAGATTTTCCCTGGAAATACGTGACATTAAGTGTTAATTACTGGGAAAACAATATTTGCGGAGGCAAAAGTATACATCCTTCTCCAGAAGTTGGTAGAAAGCCATAGAAAGTCTCCCCAGATCCCACAGACAAATCTGAGTTCTGCTGTAACAACACTGCTTTTATATTCGCTAGGGTTTTCCTTCTGGGCATCCTACGGCTCATAAGGCACATGGCTTAGTCCTGCTTTTCTAACAAGCCTTTCTGCCGGGTCTTGGGGTCAGAACGTTCCCATAATACAGTAAGTGCTGTATGGATCTCATAAGCTCCAAGGCACAGTATGTTATGTGTTTGGAATTCCTTGTATGCTTTTATACTTTGTTTTACATATTGTAATTTTTATATGCATTACCACATTGATCCTTGGAAAATTAATTTAAAAAAAAAAGACATAATCAAAAGCAAACACATATTTTAAAAGCCTGCCAGCGGCAAATCATGTTCTGTGAGACTGCACTTTGTAACTGACAAAGAGACCAAACCACCACCCCATGGCTGCGATCCAGCGGGCTGGATTTACCCAGCTAAGGAGCAGGCAGGAGCCAACGGCACTGCAGCCTCCTGCAATTCCCTCGTTAGTGTAGCCCAATGCCGTTAAGGCATTGGACATGTGACAGAGGGCCAGTGATGTTATCACAGAGCTCCTCTAGCTAATCCCCCCACAATTCCTCTCCCAGGACCCAAAACTATCATATCCAGAACGGGTCTGGGCCTCTTAGCCCAGCACTTCTCCCTGTCAAAGGCAGGCCATTGGTGCTAGAGCGACCACGAGAACAGGGGGTGCAGCAAAGGTACCGACGAAGCCCAGACCTTCCTCCGGGAAGCTGGAGAACCTCAGGCTTCAGAGTCCCTTAATTGTTCTTCAGTAGGAGCTGGGATTTGTGTGTTAGGCACAGCTGAACATCTGTAAAGTCACGCCTTTGCAAGATCTGTGGTATGATTTCTAACGCCTACATCTTCTTCCCATCAGTTCCCCTTCCCATGCCATGTTTCCTGATGTTTCATCTTAGGAATGGCATTAATGTAGCTGAGATCAAACTTGCTAACCTCCACCCTGTTCCATCAGTATTTTCTTGTTTCTGAAGCTGCCTCTGTACTCTCTTGGCCCTTCCCTGCTCTAGTTCTTTCCAGCTAACTACTTTCTTCTCTCATCTAAGGCACCCTTTCTTGTCCCTTCTGCAAAGGCTTGAAAAGCCAAAGCTGTGTATCACTGCTCCTTTTAACCCTACTGTGCATGTGCTGTATATCCAAACTTGCAGAACTGTTGGAGAGTATTCTTACTTCTTGAGAGAGTCAAAAATGCTCTAAGCTTGACTAGGCATTGAGGACTTCCCATAAAGGAGCAGACTGGTGCACCAGCTAGGCCAATATCCCTTGTGCATCTGGATATTACCGCTGCCTCAAAGAAAGCGGCAATGAATTGTAATGACAATTAGGTAAGGACAGGTATATTTTCTTCATTCATATCCTGCTGCAGTGAGTTCCCTAGGCTTATATATTATGCAAAAGGCACCCAATACTATTTCCACCTTCTTCCCTGTTGGATGTACCTAGCATTCCCTTTCTGTTTCTATGTAAATGTGACCTATATCCTGCTGCAGTGAGTTCCCTAGGCTTATATATTATGCAAAAGGCACCCAATACTATTTCCACCTTCTTCCCTGTTGGATGTACCTAGCGTTCCCTTTCTGTTTCTATGTAAATGTGACCTACAGACCTATAGCTGGACACGAATTACAAACATTTGGCACCTATGCCCCAGGTTTCAGGGGACAACACGCCCCTTGATGCCAAGCTATTGGAAAAATACATTAACAACAAAATACAGAATGTATAGAGACACTCCCTCATTGTAGGGACAAAGTGTGGGGAGGATTTGGATCCCTTCCTTATGAGGAAGTCTTTAGGAGAGAGCTAAGCAACCGATACCACCTTGTTTTAGGTCATGGGTTAATGGGGTACAGTAGAGGCAGGATCACAGCGTTGACAATACTCTAGTTACTCCAGCCCAGTGGGGAAGTACATCTCGGTTCTTCCAAGGTCTCTCCAGCCCTCAGAGAGGTCCCTGATGCCAAAGTAGATTGAAACCACTTCAAACCCCATTCTCCTGAAGGCCACGCATTCAGCACTGCTGAGTCCCCCTGTTAATGTTCGCTTAGAAGGATGCATTGGCCAGCTGGCATGAAGCTGGCACATCACAGTCCCCCCTTCTAACCATTGAAAACACACCTAAACTCTGTGCAACACTCCTTTTTAAAGAGAAGTTTCTCTTGTAATTAAAAAAAAAAAGAAAAAATCCACACAAACTTCAGCTGGGAATAATGGGGAAGATTAAAGACGTTTTTGCACAAAGCAGATATGTGTTAAAAAATGGTCTTGCCAAGGCAGGAAAGGGCTGCTTTTGGGGGAATTTTTTTCAGTCCATATATATGTTGCAAACGAACCACTTGGCATTTCGGGCTTTTCAAATGGCTCGTTTCCAATGCTGTGGCAGCCGCAAGAGTCTGCGAATGTTACCCAGAAACCTCCCGGCTGCACCGGGAAAGATTGACTCAAGCTGACCTGACTCATGAATGTCTTTGCTTGTTTAGGTCCCTGCAGAGGCCCACTGTGCCGCTGAGAAGTGTCATTATTGAATAGCCCTATCCCAGCTGGATCTGGAAATTCACTTTGACGTGTTTTTTTGTACGCGGGACCTGTGTGAACACACAGACAATGACCTGTGTGATGCACACGCCAGCTGGCCCCGCTGGTAAACAGAAACATGACTCTCAATAGATATTTCATCTGTTTATCGTTGAAATAGGGAGGGCTTGAAGATTCATGGCCCAGCAGACTCCAGCTCACCTCACACGACAGCACTTGCTAAGGTTGCTGCTGAGGTCTAGATTGACTGTGCTAGAAAAGTAGGGTGTCAACTGCTTGCTATGGGAGAAGGGAAAACGCAAACAAAAGCAAGAATATTGAAACCAGCTCACCAAAGGCTGCATTTCCTTTTCATTAGCATCCAAGAACAAATGTATTTTGACCAAACTGAACCACCGCTGCCACCACCCCTACCAAGTAACGCACAAATCAGACTGGAGGCGCTTGCAGAGCTTCACTTAGAAATCCAGATCCTAACCACTAATGCATTTTATGGGTCCCTCTTGATCACAACTGGAAAAATGATGGCATATGAGATCCAGAAATAACAGAACTTGAGCCTGGCTGTTAGCATCCAGGCCACCTGTCTCTTCCAAGAGCCGAGCATCCAGACAGGGAACACATTCCAGGGGTGTGGGATAAAGGGCCTTTATATCCCGCACGGCTACGAGAGCCGAAGGGATTAGAGCGCTTAGAGCCATTTCGAAACATAACTCTGTTTCTCCTATCCTGGTCTGGGGGAAGAGACTGCTCTTCTCAGGTCAGCGCCCAAAGGTGAGGGGACAAGGAGGAGGGAGAAGGCGGCTGCCACCTTCTGCCGGGAACCTTTTGTGCAATGTAGCAACATTCAGCAAAACGAGACAACGAATAAGACAAATTGAGGGTTCGTGTGTGCAGGCACGGCAAACGGGCAGCTCCGTGGGCTTGAGCGCAACTCTCTGGCCTTCTAGTGATGCAAAGAGAAATCAGACTCTGACCCACCTCCATCCTTAGCCCCTTCTGTATGGCGAATGCATTTCACATTAGCTAATAAATTGCTACATCTTATGTTTCTTAGCCTTCTGGAATGATGAATATTTTGGAATGTATTTTGAATGGTTCCCTGCCAAAGTCGAACAATCATCTAGAGATTTTAAATCAAAAGGATGAAAAATGGAAACCTCTGTATTTCCACAAAGTTCACTGCAGTTTGAAAAGAACAATTCCCAGTAGAGGAGGCAGAATAATTATTGTCAGAGCTCCTGTGAATTGGGGCAAATGAGTGATACGTTGGAATTGACACTCCCTAATACTGAGTAATAATCTTTGCCTCCAGGTGATGAATATATTATCAGATATTTGCCTATTGCTGCCCTTAATCAGGCTGAAATGTCAGATACTCTACCTGGAGGACAAGATGATTTAGGGGACCTGAAAGGAGACGCAGGATATCTCAGCCATAAAGCACTGCTTCCAGTCTGGGGCAGGGCTAGCAGATGAATGTTGCCTTTCTAGCACAATTTCACAGAACTTAAGCCTTCTTAAAGGCTCTAAAAAATGAATGGCATCCAGCGCCTTCACGTACACTGGGGCTAGCCACATCCTCACCTAGCACAGAAGTATGTTGAACCAATGAATGATTTAGCGGCTCCCCCAAGGTGACACAGTCAGAGAAACACAACCACCCACCCGTGCTGTGCCCTATCTCCCTGCTCCAACCCCTGTATCCTACCAGCTGTAGGAGCACAAGTCATTTCACGCAGACGATYGGTCGTCACACAATAACGGCTGGGCAAGCTCAGCACAAATCCTAAGCTTGGATGCAAAGTCTCCATCGATAAAGGAGACCACTAAGTGGTCTTCTCTCATTGGAGCAGCCAAAGATGGAGCAGGTCCAAGAAATAAGCCTCTCTCTCCCCCATGGAGATGGGCTGTCTAGACACATTGGCAAAGCAACACTGCCGAGTTCGCAGTGCTGCATCCTTCTTGTATAATGCCTGTTAAAGCAAATTCCTGTCCCCCAGCCTGCTAGGATGGGCATTTTTTCAATCTTTCTCAGGTCAGTCACGTCCAGAAATGCCAATTACTTTTAACGAGAAATTTTAAAGATTTTTTTCCCCCCAAGAAAACATCTTACAATTTTTTAATCAACCCTCTGGCAAAATCAACATTTCCTGGTTATTTCGTTACGTTTATTTTTACTAAMAATTAAAGTGAATGAAATAAGTATAGTAAAAAGTATTTTAAGCCAAAATCTGTTGATATTTGAATATGAATTGCAATGGAATCTTGGAAAAATGTTATCCAAATAAAAAACAATTGAACAAAACCYCTAGGATCCAGGTCACGTTTTTCATTGGGAAAACAATGATATTTCCAGATAAACAGAAAGATCATGCCTGATCTTCCCAGCCTCAGGGCCCCATTCAACACAATATTTAAGTGCAGGTTTAAAACCATCCCACTCCAGTCCCTCTCCAAATGCTCTAATGACTCCTGAGGAACTGCAGAATGAGGGATTTTGCTCCAGACCAAGACCTCCTGAAATCAGTAAGGGACCTTCCACAAGATTCAAGTTCATGGGGGTCATTTGATTATATTTATGCAGAAGATTTCTCCATCACTAGGAGTCCTTAAAATGAGGTAGAGGAACATCTGTTAGGAATGGCGTAGGTTGAACAGCATGAGCAAATTTGATCTTTCCCTGGGGAAAAGCTGGATTGACTGGATGACTTCATGAGGTCTCTGCCAGAGCCATTTCCCTGGAGCCTACACTATGCTCCCAGCTCTCAGTGAAGCTGTATTTGTCAGAAAAGCTTTGGGAGATGGCACCAAAAGCAGCACAAACACAAAGCCGGGGACAGCTGACAGAGGAGCGGGTTGGGCTTCAGCAGTCAGGGAAAGTCTCTGGCTCCAGCTTTCTAAACGACTCTGGGCAAGCCGGCCTGTGCCTCCATTTCTTTCCTTGCTTTGCCTGCCCCGTCTGCTTACAGGTCCCACTCTTTGAGGAAGGATTATGCCAATCTATTTGTTCGTAACACATCTACTAGCCCCAATACTTACTAGGCCACTAACAAAAAGCAAATCACTTTGAAATAAATCGGAAGCGGGATGCATTTACATTACAGTCATGCCAGTCATGCTGCTGAGTTTTGCAGCTCAGAGAATAAATTAACAGCAAGTGATTAGAGTACTGTAAGTATAAAGGTACACAGCAGCTACTGCATTTCAGCTACTCCTGCGAACACCAGCTGGAATGTTTGTGGGTGCCGCAGAACACATTTCCTAGCCATTACCCGTGTTAACAACGAGTCTGCACATTGATGCTGGCTCTGCTCTTAACCCTTTGCTGAGACGCTGTGGGTTTTGCTTCATAAATGATGGCAGATTAGCATATTTCAGGTTAGCGAGGCTCTAAAGAAAGGTGCGAGGGCACCCGTCGCAGCTGCTGCACACCCACTACACCACTGCGCCGAGGTTTCCCCAAGACAAGGCAGCAGGCAGCCTGGTGGCCCCGGCTCGTCCCCTCGGCGCTAGCCCCAGCAGTGGCTGTGCAGCGTGAGCGAGCGCCGAGCGGTGCCTGCACGGGCTCCCAGCTGCGCTGCGTGGGTGCAGCGGGTTCCTGCTGCCTCCGAGAGCTACTAAACCATCACCCTGGGGCTGGACGTTGAGTTCAATTTAGACTAAAGTGGCTATGGGATCAGCTTGCTGTTCTCTCCACTGACTGCCTCCCTCGAGGGGACTTCTGAATTTGCCCCATCCCTGGGCAAGAAAGCTCAGCCGCTCCTGTTTGCTCACAAAAACCTCGGGGGCCTTCGACTTCACTGAGGAAATCTCTGCTGAGCCCCTCCATCAGGGGAGTAAAAGCAGCAGTGAGGCATGCAGGTGGAAACCCACCTTCGCCCCTCTACGTAACAGAGCCGACCAGGCAAGGCGGCAGCCTTCTCCTGCCGATGCCAGGTCGCATCCGCGCTCTGAAAGCGCCGGCAGAAATGCTGAGCCAGGGTTCCCAGCCCCACGAAGTCAGCCAAGAAGCCGGGGGAGCACCCGCTCCCAGGCCACGGCCCGCTGCCAACGCCAGCCTGCATCCCTGCCGGCACGTTCTCCAACTGGCGCCACATCCCAGCCCGCTCGCACCAGCTCTCCGGGCTCCCTCGTCACGGAAACTGCATTCAACTAGAAACGCCAAGATCCTAGCTCCGAAATCCCAGGTCGCAGGAGCGCGACAACAGCTGTGTGCGTACCTGCAGCCTGCGCAGAGACTTGATTTTCTCAGGAGGGTCAGCCGGGAACCCCTGGGCATAAGAGACAGCACAGAGTGGTGCTGGGGGGAGTAAAATAATCCCCATGCAGTTCCTGGAACATGCAAATTGCTACGCAAAGACTATTGCTATGTGGCTTGGTGTAACAAAGATCAGAGCATCCTAAGAGCCCCAAATCCATCTAGGAGAGAACTCCCAACGCAGAACTGTCTGATCCTGAAATAGGTCCTCTTTTTCTTTTAAACACAGCTCGTTAAATGTTTGCTGGAAAAACAGAAAAGCATTTTCCACAGAGGAGAGGACATCCAAGAAAAGCCCTTTTGGACATAAATTGGCAAGAGCCGCACAAGCATTTATCTTCGGCATAGAATGTGCTCTGTCAGGAGGGCTGTAACTAACAATACGCTGAAAAACATGCCACAGGCTTCCACTGTATTTTATTTGGCACTAAGGGGTTATTCCTCAGCACAAAGTATTTGCAACTGGCATCGGTTAAACGAGAAATTACAACCTTCAAAAGATCTATTTATCGTCGGCTGCAGAAAGTACGGAATTTGCCATCGGCTTCAATGACAACAGATTATGCCCCATAAACACTGCAAACGCGCTCGGCGACGACGCTTGGTGCGAGCAGCCAGTTCGGCAGGGGGATTCGGGAGTCGGTGTTTCCTGCCCCTTCTCAGGAGAGCGTTGCCTGTTTTTGGACCAGCGACACCCTCCCGCCAACCCTTCGGGTCACGTGCCTGGCGAGTTGAGCCACAGGGCTCGAGACATCGCACGGCTGATTCCTGTAACGGCCTGGCAGAGATTAGCAGCCTGACAGAGCCGGCTCGCCACTGGCTCCAGACAGGCTGTGAAGAAGCTCGGAGCGACGCGGCAGCATTTGCATGGCTCCGTTTGGAGCTAAATATCCCAAGCTCGTTACTGCTAATGGGGAATAAAGAAAAAGCAGCCCACTCTGCTGGGCCAGATGCTCAGCGGGTACAAACCGAACTCAACAGCACAGAGAGGCCACCCCGGCAGAGTCCTTTGCTCAGTAAATATGACGTTTCTCTGGATTCAGCCTAGGAGGGAAATGAAAGAGCAGATCCACCAAACCGTTCACCCCCCTGCAGCAGCCAGCTCCTATCCCCGACGAGGTATGGGCACTAGCAAGGCTTAATGCGCTCCATGCCCAAACGCCGTGGGGTATAGGCAGTAAAGGGCATGGAGCAGAGCGGGGGGTTATCTAGCATTGCACCCTGCTAGGGTCCCATGTCCCTGTGTGGCAATTTTGGGAGGACGTGACAGAGCCAGAAGCTCCCTCACCTTCAGCTGCACCAAAGGGAGATGACCACGAGGACCCTGTCCTACGGGGTCATTGCCACCTCTTAGAGAAGAGGAAAGCTCTCCAGCAAACTCCCCAGGCCCTCAAACCTCTTCTCACTCCTGGTTGCCGTGTGCTTCAGAAAGGGAAACCTCAGAGCCAGGAAACCTTGCCGGTGTTTGCTCAGGACAAACGCTGTGGCCACGCAGGATTGCATGTGGGTGTGCTCTTGGGAGAGCGCGTACACGCGGGAAGGCAAGACCATCACCGAGCCATCTGCACCAGGCTGGAGCTATCTCTAACTTCATTAAAATCTAGAAAAAGCCACGAAGATCCTCGGACCAAAAATAATCGCTCTGCACCGACTCTCAGAGCAAGCCCCAGAGAGGTCAGTCCGAGCTAAGCTTTCTTGCCGCAAACCCAGCGCCCGTTTACTGTGCTGTAAAATGCTCTCATCTGCTCGATCTGCAAGAACTTTACTGTTTCCTTCCCCCAGTCTGAGTCAGAGACACGCAGCTACAGCAAACCTACAAAGATGGGGTTTCATTGGGCGAAGACCTCTAATTTACTTTGCCATGGCAGGATATTTAACCACTCACCAGACTTTTGCAGCAACAACAAAAACAAAAGGTGGGAAACAAGACTTTTTACACATAAATGCAGTCTGTGCAGGGAGCTTGCCCCACATTAGCACGTACTGCTCCAGCATTTGAAAAATCTAGATGTTTACAAAAATCTGGATTTTTGCATATCTGCAGCTTTTGAGTTAACCTCCACTCCTACAGGCTTTCCTTGCAGGCTTAACTTCAAGCCCAGGAGTTGTCACTTGACTTGAAATTAAGCATGTGTGTGTCTTCACTGGGTGTGGGGGAGAAGGATCGTCTTTCCTTGGGGCTCTAGACRTGCCATGGAGCAGACACAGCCACAACGCAACCACCCTAAACGTCCATGAACCTTAAGTCAGACGCTCCCAGAATTGCGTGATTGCCTTGATAAGAGACCGTTACTGAGATGGGCTCAGAACAGACCGTGCTTTCTCTCAGTGCTCCCTCTGCTTTTTTAACCTTGAAGCTGGCTGGGTCTCACCCTTCTGACTTTTACAGACAGCCAGAAATGTACTTTTTCCCCTTGCATTCACATGACCCCAGGATATGGGGCTTAAAGAAAATAAAAGAATTTAAGGCTCATGATAATTCAAGGAGTCACAGCAATGCTGACACGGAACTTCAGTGCCRCTGTACGGGCACAGCACGTTCACACAGTAAGTGACAGTCCTTCCCATAAAGGCTTCAGGCACTCTGTTAGTGAGCCAGGCAAAAGTTGGATCCTGGTAATAGTGGTCTATATTTAGCCAGTTGGCCAATTTTTAAAAGCTGAAGTTTGACAGCTAAAGCCATCTGTGAAGCCCTTTGATACACATGCCACTTATAGTTAGGCGCCTAACTACAGACTGAAATGCCCAAGTTGAGGCAACCACATCGGAAAATACTGGCCATTTCCTGCTCCAGAAGTCAGACAGTATTTTTGACAGGGCAGACTGAAGTCCTGTCACAGCCTTTCTTTGCAAAAAAAAGGCCRTT
The DNA here is from genome assembly GCF_003343035.1 of Apteryx rowi. Classification (NCBI taxonomy): domain Eukaryota; kingdom Metazoa; phylum Chordata; class Aves; order Apterygiformes; family Apterygidae; genus Apteryx; species Apteryx rowi. Next base: position 250,355 of record NW_020451015.1, read on the forward strand.
TAAACTTGCTCTCCCTACCCCAAATGGGGGGAGACTCACAGTGAGATCAGGCCAGCCTCAGGCAGTCGTATCAGAATCATGTTTTCTTTCCCAGCAACTGATGAGAAGTGTATCAAATCGCATGTCATCTGCTGCTGCTGGCTGGCTGCTGAACGAGGGCCTGAGGAATTCACAAGGGACACAGGTATCGCTCCCAGATTAGACATCGGTTTTACTTCGCAGAGAGTTTAAGTGCCCCTGCTGAATAAGGACGCTTTCCTGAATCAAAAGCAAGAGGAAAACAAGCCATGGTCTTCACATAAATTAAACCCAAGAAATATTTTGACCAAATCTGTTCCCAGCATTAAAAGGACTGTAGGAGCTAGAAATGAAAAGCTCCTATTAAGCTGGAGAATTCATCTTCTCATCCCTGATGAAGGATGCATGGGTTACTAAAACAAATATTACATTTCATTCTGGCTAACAGCGCTCTGAACTTGCGTTATGTGAACAGGGGAGGCAAAAGCGCTCCCAGTGATTATCGTTTACGCACAGATGACTTCCAGTCCCACTGCACGCTGAGACAGGGCAGCTACATGACATGCAGGCTTCTCCTCAAAACCTCTTCTGTTGCTTGGGCATTTGTTTTACACAAATTCTGGCATTTTTATTGGATCTGTCACCCTGGCACAGGGGTAATAAAATACTAAATAAACTCCTCACCCTTGGGCACAGGCTCTATCTTTCCCTGGTTACCTGCCAGCCTATGGCCAAAATCCTCTAAGCAGAGCAGTAGCCTGCGAGTGCCTGGGGAGCCRTTTCTCAGGGCATCGCCTGGTGTGCACGGAAAGGGGAAGGGGCCTCCGGGAGCCCGGAGTCACAGGTCACCTTCGCCAGATCACTCGGTCTCTCTTTACCCTGGGGGAAGAGCGATGCTGCTCCCTCTCCCGCAGCGCCGGCTGGAACGGGCTGCACTGCCCCAAAATAATGTCGAATCCCTTCAACCTCCCTGGCGACTTGAGGGAAACCTCTCCCACCGGCCTCCTTTCCAGCTGACATATTTGGATAACTTTTTGTCCTGTTCTTCGCTTCTGCCAGCGCCTCTGTTCACGCAGGCTCCCGCAGGGAGATCTGCCGGCTCCTGCCGCAGGGCTGCCCTGTTCACGGGGCTTCTCCGCTCACGGCTTCAGCAGCCTCGCGGCAGAGAAACGCCTGAATTGCAGGCTGCCCGTGGTCCCCAAGCACCGGGCCAGCCCAGCCGAGTCCCTTCAGCACAACCGATTTCATCTCTTGTGGCTCACGTCCCCAGAAGCTGCTTCTGAAATGGCCAGTTAATTCCCTCCCTCCCAACAACCACACGAAGGAAGGGCTCTGTGCCCTCCCGGTTCGGCCATACCCGTTCCTCCGTCCTTCACCCGAGCCCGGACACCACAATACTTGGCCACGAGGCCGTGTCAAGCAAAAGACAGCCTTTCTCCTCCAAAGCCATCCCCTGTCCTTGGCGAGGGCTGGCAGCTTACAACTTACGAGCGTCAGCTTTTAGGTACAGCCTGTCTAAAAGCCTGCTCCTTTCATTCCCAATTTTCACATGGAAAAAGCTTTGCTTCTCTCAAACCAGAGAAAACGAGCCCAGGAAATTTCAAGGCTTCAGACTGGAGCACTTTAGAAACTTACTGCCACTAGTTACCAAAGGGGTAATATTGCCTCACGTTCGCTAGAGCAGAGAGTAGCACTTTTGCCCAAAATTGCATTTGCACTACTTCTCTCTAAGGAGATGCTTCTCTTTATCTATTAGGTTTCCTGCTCTGGGACTTGCCTTTAAACTGGACGTGGGGGGGGGGGGGAGGCAGGAAAGTCTGAAAACTCCATCAAAGATCTCTTCCCTTCTCCCAGCCCTCCCTCCCCCTCCCGCTCTGCCCCGGCTTCGAGTTCAAGGCGGACGGCATCTTGCTCAGGGAACGGCTTGCCACGCTGGAGCGAAGCAAGTCGAAAAGGGGCCTCGGCCTTTTGAAACGGCCACAACAGAGAGGGCCTCTTCTCCCCGGGGACGCATCACGCGGGACTGGCCTCAACCACCGCGAAAGCAAAGCCAGCGTGCAACACGTTGCAGAAAAGCAGCAGTGACAGCGGAGCGCCCACGGGCCAGAGCTCACGCCAGCTTCCCGGCGCGGCCGGGCGCACACAGAAAGCAGGAGACGGAGTCGTCAAACGGGCTCTTCTGGGCACTGAGCCCCTCTGGGGTGCCTTCCAGAGGGGTGGCCTAGCTTCCCCCACTGCTTTCTGCTGGGTTTCCTGAGAAACTGCTTACCATGCAACACACGCTTTGCCTCTGATCCCCCCGACAGTTTTTGAGTTGTCGGCCAATTTCAACAGCAGTTTGACAGAGGAACAGGAACTGCAAAGATAACTCGGCTGCTACAATTTTCATGAATACCTGGTGGACCACTAAAAGGAAAAAGACCTTATTAACGCCCCCAGTCAGAGACCAGGCAGCAGGGCGAGCCCAAACCCATACAAGACACCCAAGAATCCAAACTGGAGAGTGTCACTGCTCTAATGAAATGAAGGGAAGCTCCAATAGAGCTCGACCCTTATTGCTCCTGGAGGACCCAACCCAAAGCAGCAGCATAGTCTATAGTCGCCTTCCTCCCATCACACTCCCTGGCCTTCCTTGGCCAGGCTGGAGCTGGCAGTGTAGCTGGAGCAGCCCGGAGCTCAGGCTGAGCCACTAACGTCCCGAATTTTGGTATTCACGCGGCTAGTGCCGTGCTGCCAGGGCTAGCCAGTCAGCCACCCCCCACGCCAGCTAGCTTCAAACCTCCTCGAGCACCGACGGCTGCAGGCAGGAGGGACTCGCTGAGCAGCTCCCCGCTCGCCCACCACGCAACGGAGGGGGAATCGGTCGCTGTGGCCAACTGGTCGGAGGCCCCCTGCGACGCCCCAAGCTGAGGCAGCGGGTCCGGGCTGGGGGCAGCCGGCTGAGACGGGCTCCCGGCCCGCGCCCAATAAACCTGCCAATAAACCTTCGCCCGCAAGCACAGGCTCACATCACACTGGACCCCAGGGTTTAACAGCCACCGACRGACCCATCCACCGCGCAGCTGCCGACCCCGTTTCACGTGCGCTGTGCTGCTTCCAGCCTCCTCACCAGCTCACGAGGACAAGCACTGACATTCCCTCCCATGCAAAGTGAAAACGTACGGCCTTGCTGTACAGCACCGACGGCGTCTCCCGCACCCCCAGCACCGGGAAAGCCCAGGCAGCCTTTTCCAGGCGCAGCGCTGAAGCCAGGCCTTGTCCTGATCTGCCCCGTTTCGGCCAAGTGGTAGCTTTTGGCTAAGTCATCGCTATTAATATTACAGCGAGCACTGTGATGTCCAGCTGGCATCACCTGGCTCCTAGTGCCGCAGTGGTGCAAGCATCTGGGCTGCGCTGAAGAGCTCACAGTCTGCCAAAATTAGATTAGAGAAAGCAGGGGGAAGAGGAGAGGAGGCCGTGTCGCTGGGGTGCAGAGAAGGAGATTCAACCCACAGGCACACAACGCACTGCTCTGGCCGCTCATCCTCCGCGCCTGCAACAAGGCAGCTTCACGGGGAAATCCGTATTTTAATTCGGACAACTATTAGACCACTAGCCCAGATGTGCGCGCGGGAAGGATGGGGCCAGGGGGCTGCCGGCACCTCCGGCGCAGCCGGCGCACAGCGGCCAAGGCAGCCCCCTCCATGCCCGGCACTGCCCTGGGGTTTCACTCCCTTTTCCTGCTGCCACTAGACATTTTTGTAGTCTGAAACCAGTAGATGGCACCAGAATAACAGAAAAGTCCCTCCGGTTCTGCCCTCTGGATTTCCCCAAATATTTTTGCAGCCTCACCCCTTCTCCAAGCCCCCTCTCACGGCCCTGCTTTCCCAGCRGGCATCTTTCACCGGCCCTGGTACTGAGAAAGGAGATTTTTTTCCTCCCTTGGTTCCAGACAAAGTACGCTCACAGCCCCCACTACGGTGTCAGATCCACTTGTTTTTTTTTAAATAAAGAACAAAAATCAGCTTCTGCACATGACTGCTGCACAGGGAACGGAGACCTGGGAGCAAGCAATGTTTTTTAGCTCTCTAAGAGCCTGTTTGGAGCCAACCCATAATGTAACTTCTAAAAGTTTTAGCAAACTAAGTTAGAAAGAAGAAAAAAAAAAAAGCCCTAGTCAAGTAAACAGCTTCTTTCAACTTTCAGGTTTAAAAAAAAATCTTTTTTTTGAATATAGATGCTGCTTTTACTTAAAAAAACAGAATCAAAATATTTAATCAATGCATCTACTTTTTTCATGTTGTTTTAATTTGGGGGAATTTCCCCCCTCCAGCCAGAACTCACAGAAACTTGCTACCTGCTGCAGCCAAACTGAATCCGCATTTCTCAGTGCAGAAGCAGTTCATCCGCGCCGTGCCTGGCTATGCTTTTGGGCATGAAGGTGCCCTTCTCTTTGGCAGCTGCAGCTGCTGAGATGGGTACAGGAAAGTCCTGCACTTCTTTTTGAACAGCTTCTGCTGTTAGCAAATGATGACATCCCCAATCCCCGCTGGTTCAGAAGTGCTCCGCTCAGCAGAGCCACCAGGTGAGCTCGCGAGATGCTCTTGTTTCCCAGTATTAAATTTAAAAAGTCTTGGAACAGTTTGCAGGGCAGCTCTCTGGGTAGGCAGGTGCCCCCCTCTGTCATCACACCTACTGTGGGCTTTAAAGACTGCAAAGCACCCACTCAGCTCTCTTAAAACAAGCACAGGACCAGCRTGGTGGGGTGGGCATTTCCCCCTCAGAGATACCTGGCTCTCTCTGGCATCCAGGGCGCTCTGAGTTGTTCTGTACACTGAGACACAGCCTAAAGCGGCACTGCAGCAGCATTAACAGTCAGGGAACGGCCTGAAGCAAAATCCAGAAACATCAAGACCAATTTAAGACTACCCTACCCACATGTGCACATCGTGGTACCCACTAATCGCTGCTGTGGCGAAGGACAACCTGAGCTAAAATGAAGGCAATTTGCAGGGGTGCTGTCCGCAGAGGAGACAGGATTCCCCCGCTCCCAGCACGGCTGGGAGGCACAAAAAGGCATACCTGAGCCCTGCACGACGGCACCTAACGCCTAGGACCCATGGCTACAGCTCCGCACAGCTGGCGTCAGAGCCTGGTGGAGGCTTAACGTGCTCATGGCGGTGCCAGGATTTTTTCAGAAGCTTGAATCCTGCATGGAGTCAACCGGGGACAAATTTGGAGACCTTCTGACTCTGCGTACATGGACTGAGTTTTGAATATGGTTCAGTTCAGCAAGGTTTTAAGAGGAGCTTGATTATTTTGATCTTTTTTCCTCATCCCCATCATTAATCACACACAAGCAAAGCGTAATTTTTCCAAACAAAATCATCATTCGCCAAACCTTTTCTGGGCTGATTTCTTTTTAAAAGGTTCTTCTAGAAAAGAAGTGCATTAGGAAACCTCCGTGCCTCCATCATCTTTGGCCTACAGTGTCCATGAGCACACGGCTGTAAGCATTGAGCTTCAGTGACTCAAAATTAGTAGCCTGGTGGAGTGGAGGAAGGCTCCCCTTCCCGAAAGGCTCAATAGTGAAGAGAAGGGCCGGTCACGAGGCGTTTGTGCTACAAAACGCTCGCAAGAGAGCTGTCTTTTTGCAACTATTTGGCAGTTCCTAGTTTCAGCGGGCTCCTCCCCTGGTTGGCGACAAGCGAACACAAAATGGAGTGCAGATGCAGCCGGCAAGAGATGGCTCCGACTGCCGCGTCGGCGGCCCCACAAACCCTTTCGCAACGTTTCCCTGGCGTCAGGCTTCGGCAGCTGCCTCCGACCTTCGCAGGGACCTCACCCCACCGATTCGGGACCCTCCGTCCCGAGATGATGCCGCATGTGCTTATTCCCCTCCCCACCATTGATTAGATTTGCAGCTCTCCCTGTTTTCCTCATTTTACCCAAAGCTGACAGTGGCGTGATTACGAGACCCGCTGTTCACGCAGACTCTCCAACCGGGTCAGAAATAGCAGAAATCTCATACAAACAGCCTGTTTCCTTCAGAGCCTCAGTAAACTCAAAAGGGGTCCTGAAATATCAGATCAAGTTGGGCTGTTTCCACGTCTGATGTTCGCCCTTCCTAGCTCTACAGAGGTTTTCCTATCTCTGCTATTCGTAACAGTGGGATTTTGTAAAAGGGGATTGTCCTATAAATGAGCGTGGCAGCTGGTTCACATAATGGCCTGAGTTATGATCAGAGATGAGGACATTGCTTTTCTTTTTTGTTTCTTGCTATGTTTTGCTTGAAACCTGTAAACAAATTTGCACCGAGTGGATCTGCCTTCTACATCTGGTCTTGTGATCCAATTTCCTGGCAGGAATAATCCCTGACATCGAATTGCACAGGAATGCTGCAGCACATCCATCCGTCCCGCGGCCAGAGCCCAGCTTCTCATTTTGCTAGTTTCTGCGCGAGATCAAGCCATAGCATTTCACCCAGTTACCCCACTAGTGAGACCAATAACTCATGTTTGACAAAAGCAGCTCTTCCAAAAGAGCTTCCAGACATTCACGGATGGAGAAGCCAATGCTTTCCTTCATAGTTATTTCTAGTGATTACATCGCATCTCACAGTTAAAAAATGCGTGTTTTCTACCTCCTTTGAATGAACGTCTGGCTTTTGCTTCCAGCCACTGGCTCTTGTTCTACCTTTCTCTGATGGATTAAAGAGGAAAAAAAGGAGTCTTCCTAGAGAGTCACGGAAACTGAGATTCAAATTCATCATCATCCAAGTGCCTGGAACGATCCTCAGCATTGCGCAGCCCAAGAGGGATGGCAATACGTCACACGAACAAAACTGCTCCTGCTCTGAACAGGGAGCGGAGAGCAAAACCTTTATGAGGAAGCCTCCAAAGAGGTACAGGGGAGCCCGGCATCGCTGCTGGGGGGAAAACTGCGGTTCAGTGACCAGCTCTGCACAGCACGTTCTGACCCTGTGTGAAAGCGAGGCCTCTGGGCCCATTCGCATATAACCTCCTGCAGACACAGACCATCCCTGACCGGCCGACTGCACGGCATTTGTGTGACTAGATCCCTGGGCAACACTCAAAGGCAGGCGCGAACCCTGCAGGGAACCTGCCCGGACTGACAAGGGGCCGTTTTCTTGCTAATCAAATACAATTTTGTCTTCTGAAACACACCAGCCGCTTCCAGCCCACAAAGCCCAACCCAAAAGGCACACGTAGGGAATCCGTTTGCTGTCTCATTGCCCAGCAGCAGGTCTCCCCAGTGAATTTGTCCCTTCCCCTTCCGTGCATTTTCCCTCACCCTGTTGCATCCCTTTTGCCCCATTGGCACATCAGTTGAACGCGGCACAGCAGCCTTCTTGGCAAGCAAGGAAAAAGGAAGGCAGCACCATGATGCTGGCCAGAGCAGGCAAACACAGGGCTAAGGACATAGGTGGTTTCCTGCTAGTCATGCAACCACTGAAACTTGGGGGAAGGATGTCCAAGGAACCCCTTCAACTACCTGACCCAAGGCAGGATCAGCTCTACACTGTTATTCCTGCAGATGTTTGTCTCCATCAGATCTGTGCTGGGGGGTCTCCACAGCATCCTCCCACCATCTCTTCCAGGCCTTCCCCATCCTCTCTAGAACTGGGAGAATTTCCCCACCATCTCACCAAAATCTCCCTTGCTTCAACAGAAGTACATGGGCCTGGAGATCAGTTTATACTTTCCTCTTTTTAGCAGCCTTCTACGTATTTGAAGACTGTTCTCCCATCATCTTTTCTTGAACTTAAGCAACTCTTCTTTCTTCCTATACTGTGGCTCCTGAAGCTCCCCTTATTGCTGTTGTTCTCCTCTGGACTCTTTACCACTTAGTTCACATCTTTCCTGACAGGCAGTGTGCACAAATGGAGCCCACCTGGAGCTCCCCTCTGTGGCTGAGTACAATGGAAGGACACTTCACAAACGAAGCAGAGCTACAGGAGATACTAGGGGATGAAAAACATCTGCCTCTACTCATAAAGATGCAGCTTTTTGCATGGAGCAGGAGAGTTGGTTCAAGGCCAGGGAAGCAGATTTGCAAAGGGCACTGAGCCACAGAGCTCCAGAGTAGGCTCCTTATGTCAAGTTCATCCCCCTTCGTACAGACAACAGGTTGACAGCAGTGGTTCCCGCAATTCTCTCCCTACAGGACATCACACAAACACACGGGTGCTTGGGCTGTGAGCTGGGGAAAGACACATCTGCTCTGCTGGGCCAGCAGAGGAGTGAGAGCGACCACTTCCATGGTGAGCCCAGATCCCTGGCTGGGAACCACCAGTGTTGATGAGATGGATCCGTCTCGCTGGGCGTCTGCGGCTGGACCTCATGGAGCACATCCCATGGAGGACAGGCTCCCCAGTGGCGGGAGCACTTGGCCGATGGCTGGTCACACACACAGCAGAACTGCACCATTCAGAAGAAGGGTTACCACCAAAATGGGTCATTAGCAAGCAACATGGGGTTCTTCATTCTTCTCCAGTCCCCTCATTTTCCTAAGGGGCTTGCCACAGAAAACACAGTGGGGGGGAAGGGAAAGAAAATTACAGTTCTCTTCCAAAAAACAGTCTTTGTTTGTTGATCATTTTTTTAAATGATCGAGTAACTTGTGAATACATTTTCTGATGATTCCCACATCCTCCCAGCTGGAGAACGGTTCATGAACAGACTCCAAATTCTGTAAATGAGCTTGTTAGTCATAAGCCTTCAAACAGGCTTGATAAACAACTTTCAGCCTGCAGGATATTCATCAACCATTCTGTCTGCCCGGTCTCCTGACACTAATTTATTACTTACAATGAGAGATCCCTCTCCTAAATCACAGGTGATTGTTTCTTTTCACTGATTAACTGCTTTTTTTTTTTTTTTTTTAAAAAAGAGAAACAATGAAAAACAAATCACAAACAAGCAATGCGTAGCAAGCACTTACTCCTGAGCAATTTTCCTGGTTTCCATGAGACACATCAGCAGTTGTCCAAACGAAACAAACTGTAAACAGAGATCTTTTTGGCCAAACCTGCAGGACCAGGAAATAGCCAAGAAAAAGACTGCAATCATACCAAGCAGCTATTGGGAATTTCAGTGCCTACCACTGAACACTCCAGGGAACTTCCAGCTGATCAGAACTAGCTACTTTTTGCATCCTTTGGGCTTGTGGAGAGCCCAGACATCTCAAGATGTTCAGAAGACCCAAGTCTGCATTCAAAAAGTTACTACTGAAAATTGCAGTGTGAACCATCCATGGGGTGGAACAAACACAACTCCCCCACAGGGCATGGGACAAGCTTAGATATACCTGAGCAGAAGGTAAGTACCCTACAGGAACTAACTTGCTGTAAATTGCTCCATTCACTTCTGCTCTTTCTTAATGGAAGGGGATCTCCTTAATGCTAATCAGTTAATTAACGCAGAAAGTGGGCGATTCCAGAGATGGAGGCAGATGAAATAACAATTAGCTGGGGGCAAAGAGGGTAGAGAATCTTCCCGAACTGTTATTAATGCCAAGCTCTTACACACCACATAGCCAGTAGATTCCAAAGCCTCTTACTAACGAGTCAGGATTATTACCCCAATTATATGGGTAGGGAAACTGAGGCACAGAGAAGTGATGCGACTTGGCCAAGTAATTGCAGCAAGGCAGTGGTATAGCCGAAAAAAGACCCCAGGACTCTGTGGCCAAGGCTTTTTCTTGCTCACTGCAAAGTCAGCAACACATTTGCCCTGACAACCTCGGAGAGCTTACGGGCTGGACAAGGCTGTGCCTCCAGCTCATGTTTGGAGACAGCCTTCCCAGCGCCAAATCAGAGCAAACACACTCAGGACAGAGACAAAGTTTTCACCAACTTTCCCTAACATTGTCAGCATGGGAACAGTTTTTCCCAAGCAGGAACTTGGCACTGGATTTAAAAACCCCCAGTCTATGCCTTTCATCCAGAAAGAAGTGAGACTCCCTCATGGGCTGTGGGGACGCAGAATGATAACAGGCATAAAGTGTTACTAGAGTTTCCAGCCACAGGGAGGAAGAGTGCTATAAAACTCTGAAGGAAACCACCCTGGATTTCATGGTGACAGGAATCCCCTGAAGTGTCACCAAACAAGGGCAACCCTTTCTGTAATACCCGGCCCAGAGCATCAACACTCTTTTCACCGTTATGGCTTAGGTACCTTTCTCTGTTTAAGTCCAGTCTGTTCCTATATACCCCCAACTCCATCAAGCTGATGCTGAGAATGGCTCTTTGAACACTACAGGCATGATTTTCCAAACATGGATCATATTAGCCATGCTTCCCAAAAAGTGGACAACTCCCAGGAGCATTGAGCGGGTCTTCATGACTTGGCTGGCACACCAACTACAGCTCAGCCCAACTTGCCAGTGATTAATTCAGCAGCCACAAACACGATGAAAACAAGAGAGAAGAGTGGACTAGTACAGGTCCCCACGGGTATCCAGCCTAGACAGACCCAGCATCCACACTGGCTACAAGACAGAATTAGAAGCAACTTGGACACTACCTTCTCCAGCCACCCACCCTGCTCCAACACTTCCCAGGCACCTGAGCAAGTTTTATCTCCCCATGGTTCCCAGGGAGTGCTGTTCCCCTCGAGTTCTGCATGCTATTTTTCTTTCCAAATCTGCACATCCAGCATCTGCCACTGGCAATTTTGTCTGCTCCCAGATGCACAGGGCCAAGGAGGAGTTTGGTCTTACTTTGGTCAAGGAGAAGTTCATGTGCTGGAGGGCTCAGAGCAGGAGGCAGTGTCTCCAGGCTCCTGGGGAACTCCAGCTCTTGGTGCAAAGGCAGTTTTGCTGCCTGAGCAGCTCATCAAGACACAAGAAGGGTCCTAGCCAGATACCGAGCGACTCTTTGGATGTTTGCCCTGCCCAGCAGTCTCACCGACTGGCTGGAGTTTCTCCTGTAGGAAAATTTCTCAAGCCAGAAACGGGGAAAATAGGAATTGGATGTTGCAGTAGGATGTAGTGACTTGTTAACAGCACAGCTGGCTCCCTTCACCTCTCTTCTAGCCTTACTGGACAGGCTTCCAGGAACATAAGGCACCAGGAGATCCCAGACTGCCACTCCAAGGTAAATGTTCACTTAATATGGGCACAACAAATCCAGACTGTCTGGAACAGTGCTTTAATCACTGGTGTAACCTTTTTCTCGGCCTCTGGAGGTGACAGAGGAGTCCAGAAAGTCATCTAGGCTGAAATGGATGCTCACTGGCATGCTCATTAGGCCTCTCTTACCAGCTTTGGCCTTCACATCTGTGCAGATGCCAAGCCTTCCATTGCTGGAGGCGGCCTTCAGCCCTAAACTTCAGCACTGCTGCTCAGTTCTCTTCTCAGCTAGCATCCTTTGGACGTTCTCTTTCTAGAGAAGTTTTTCTTGAAATTACACTGCCGTACTCCCAGCAGACATGTAGTGCATCTCTGCCAAGCTCCTCTCCCCAGCTCACAGCATCTTCCAGGGCTACATGGCAGAGGACAGCTGGGTCCAGCAGAAATAATGCAGGCAGGGAAATGGAAGGTTAGGTACATATCACGCATTTACAAATTGATGCATGAATGAAAAATGTGAGCAGGGCCAGCAAATATAGGTCTAAAAACTATAGGACAGCACTGGGGAACCCTCAAACCCCTGGCTCTAAAGATGCTCCAGTCACAGCATAGGCAGACAAAACACAGATCCCTGCAGAACTGAGCCATCTGGCTGGCTGGCACCACTGTCTAAGCATGCGTGAGCTTTGACCGACACAATTCCTACTGCAGAGGTGTTCAGAAAGGCTTTTCTCTATGGTGACTCTCCACTGGCTAGTAAGAGGTTGAATTTATGCTCCATCTTCCCCTCAGGTGAAGACACTGCTAGCCTCTTTCTCCACACTCCATGGTCCTGCCATAAAACCTGCTGGGATTTCACATCACAGACATCTGGTTTCCCATCAGAGTAGGCTGGACCCAGCCAATGGGTTTAGAAACTATTTCCCATGCATGGCAACCATGCAACAGGCTTTTTGTGGGGGAACCAGACTGAAAACCTGCACTCTGTCCTCTACCACCCAAGCACAGCTTGAAACCTTTCTGTGTCCTGAGCTGCATGGACAGTCCAAAAAGAAAGCCAGATAAGAGCTTTGGATAACTGCAGTTATGCGTGTACCTTTGTGGCCACATATGAAAGAGAGATGTGCCACCGCAGGCAGCGTCTCTGCAGTGCAGGCTGGTTCAGGGGAGAAGGCCCAGTCTCCCTCTCCTCTACACCCGTCCTTTTCAACACCCAGTTTGTCCTTGAGCGCTGGCAGAGAACAGTGGTGAATCGATCACCTTCTTTTTCTGCAGTTGTCATGGTTTTCACTGGCAACGGCAGCTCATCCAGCCAAGCTGTGACGATCCTCATTTTGCATCTCTGTTATCCATCCCAGAATCCAAGCCTCTTTTAGGAAAGGCAAGTAGGGTGGGGAACCAGAAATGCAGTGATTCATCCTCCCCAGAAACAGAGGCCCAAGTCCGGAATATTGTGACACTTGGTAAATACTCGTGATGTACTTCATTATGCAACAGAGGCCCAGCAGGAGCACAGCTCCCTCAGGGCTACTTAATACGGGTTTCAAAAACAATTAAATATATCATAAACAACTTGCAAACAGGAATAAACACCTATAATCCCATCAAGCCATTCTGGCGATGCCAGGAACTACGGGAGCAAACTCAAAGTTGCTGGTGGGGGCGGAAGAATCCTCGAAGGAATTATGACTCTAATTCTGCATCTGTCTTGTCAATGCATTCAAATTAAAAGTTCACCTCCTCCTTTTAGCCCCTCCTGGTTATATTCTGTCCCTGCTCTTGCTCTTTCTTTCCAAGCATCATATATTTGGATGCATGTTGCACCTCTGCTGAAAGGCAAAAGTGTCATGCTCCTGAATGGAGGCAGCAAAACTGTTTCATGCCTGTAACAGAAATATTCCACTGCCTTGAAAAAAAGTATTTGCATGACTCAAGGCTGCTGGTCAAGTCTTTAAATGCTAATACTCATCAACTGGCATACACATAAGCAGCCCATTGAATTGCATGCAATGACTCTTGTAAGGATTGCACAAATTAGCCCTGAGATAATATTTTCCCATGCGATCACTGTTTTATACATCATCAAAAAGATGGAAAATAGACTGCCTAGTAGTGGAAACTTGGTGCAGATGACAGAAAGCTGATGTTCATTAGAAGTGTTCTAGCAGTTTAGACCAAACCTTTAAGCTTTATGAGAGATTTCAAAATCTAATTTTCATGGAAATGTTTTCATTTTATTAAGGGGGGGAGGGCAAAAAAAAAAAGTAAAAACCTTCAGTGAAATCTTTTTCAAATTAAAAAGTTGGAAGCTTTGTGCGGACAGACTGAAAACACAAATACCATCAGCAAATTATGAGACCATGAGAACCAGGAAGCAAAACTGATTATGATCAAAAAAGTGAAACTCGCAAACAAATAGAAGTCTAGTTTCGCCCGTCAGAAGGAGGGCAGCATGGCCAGCACTCAGAAATTGAGTCAGCTCCCTTCTTCAAATTCACATGACTTTTTTTCTTTTTTAATAATAGGAAGTTGCCCTTTTTATTTTTGCTTTTTGCTGTCTTGAGGCTCCAGGTTTGTGCCTGAGTCACATTCCCATCTTCTGTCTGTATCCAGAAGATCCAGAAATTTATGTGAAAAACAAATGTTTTTCACTTCAAATTGTAGGATTCAGGGATGTAAGAAAAAAAAAAATCAAACAGCATAAGATACTTGATAGAATAATCACGTACCTGCTAGCCTAAGAGTGAAATTAAAAAGATATACCTAAGCAACATGAACGGAAAGAAGTTTCAACTTCTTTTCCTTGTTAGTTATCTGGTCCCTGTTATTCAACATTTGTTCTCATGAAAAAACATTGTTGCTGCAAGTATTTTCTAGGAATATGCTGTAGTACTGGGATGAGTAAAGATTACTCATGCAAGAAAAAGAAAGTTGTTGTGTTTATCAACCAGATAGCTCAAACAAGTGCCTTAAAAATATATTGCTCTGATCCCCAACTTTTCCACATCAGTTGCTGGAGGAGAAGGACTTGGTTCCAACAGGTCTGTCCTGGCAGCACCTTGTAAGGATGCTCACGGCTGCCTGCGGGGGCTGAAGGCACCGGCCGGTTTGCCTGGCTTACCCGGTGTGTAACCCATGGACATAAACAGCCAAGTCCTTCCTGCAGACTCTCCGCTTGCGCATCAGCTACGCAGACAAGAAAGGAATAAAATATGAGAGGCTGCTAGATTTAATCAAGCTACATTCCCAAAGTGCTTTTTTGCCCCCCTTCCTATTCTTTGTCCATCCCGGGTCTACAGTGCCTGCATCTTCTGGGAATAGCGGCTGTGTTTTACTAACAAAAGAGCCACTTAGTACTTCAAGTTAAAGCAAACCTTTGCAAAGGAAACACCCGCAGTCCCGAACACTGGAGAAACCTTTAAAGGTCTTCCTCTTGTGCTCCCCATCCATGCGACTGCTCTCGCTATTTCAGAGCGGTGGCAGAGCAGCCCACCAGCCTTCCCCAATTCCTTTTAAGAAGCCAAATGTTTGTTTTTTTTTTCTGGGGGGTGGGCAGGTATTGCACCACTGCAGGCAACCTCAGGATCTCACCAAAACAGGAGAAACAACCCAGCATTTACAAATGCCCCGTTACTCCTGCAGCAACCTCACTTGCTCTAATTAACAAGAGGTAATTAACAGCATAAAGAACAGCCATGCAGGAGCAGACCAAAGGTCCTTCAGCTCGGGACCCTGTCTCTGACCACCAGCAATGATGGATACAGAGGGAGCAGGTATAAGCCAGGGCAGGAACGGAGCATTCTCTGCCCTGGTTCATCCTTCCAGTCTCCAGTGAGACTTGCGACTCCCTGAGCTGGAGGTTGCCTCCGCACTGCAGCGGTGAAAGCCATCTCCAGGCTGCTGTCCTCCCTGAATTTGTCTTGTCCCTTTTGAAACCATTTCTATTTCTGGCCTCTGCAGCGTCCTGCAGCAACGAGATCCATCACCAAATGACATGCCGGATGAGAAAGCCCTTCCTCGTGCTCTCACTTGCTGCCCGAGAAGAGCGCTTTGAAGCCAGAATAGATGCTCTGCCTGAACCAGCCTGAACACAAGAAAAACTCTCCTTTTCCTGGCTGACCCAAATCCCTGCTTCCTCAGGAATAAGCAGCAGTGCCGAGAGGTCATGATGCGTCTGCTGAAACAGAACAGGTCACAGGGAGCTCCAGACCGCCTGGGCCCCGGCTTTAACCACGAAGCAGCCCTGACAGCCCGACCTAACCTGCCTGCTTGGGAGAGAACTGCAGCCTGCAAACTGCTGCCTCTTTTATACAGAGGAGGCATTAAAGGATGGCAGTAATTCCAATATGCAGGACTCATATGCATACTAAATTGAGGTGGGTTTATTCATTCCTCACAACAGAAGTCCAACCGTAGTAATTTTTCTTTGGCCGCTCACGCTTTCTCTGCAACATTTTATGAGCCATCACAGTAACCCTCAAACAAACAAAACAACAAAAGCAGGGGTCAAAAATGTCAACTTAAAATAAATGACTAATAGTTTTCCATCTCTAGATTTGGAGAATTAATTCCACTCAGAACCATGAGCTCTGGGAACCGATATGCCACCGATAGGTTTCTGCTACCAAAGGGCACGCGTGCAACAGGAGAGGATTGCCTCTGGTGGGAAGGCCGGGGTTCCCCGCTGCTGAGCGGGACCTGCATTTTCACCCCAGCTTTAGCAGGAGTCAGTGAAAACCCTGCTACCAAAGCAAATGTTTGTTGTACGCTATCAAGTGTTTTTGCACTGAAGAGAAACTCAGCTTGCAAAGTCCTTCTGGCTAAGCGGCAGAGGCTGGGAAGCCTGCTGTAAATTGTATCCACTTTTAGGATATGGTTTTCAGAGCTACAATTTGAATTGAATTCAGTGAGAGTGACAGGTTCTTAGCACCACTGAAAAAACAGTCCCTTAACACACTGACAGTTCTCTCAGAAAACATTACAATCGTAGATACTCCCAGGGCTGTTGTTTTTTCTTTTTAATAGAAGAAACATTTTCCTCTTTCAAATGAATTAATGATAACACATTTCTTTCAATGTGAAATGCCCGCATAAGATCTTTTGTCATTTCCGTGTCAAAGTTTTCCTGCAATTTTGCATTATACAAATAGCTCCCAATACTCTGGCTTTTTGCTTCAATTTGGGGCAGAAATCAGTGACAGGCTAGCTGACTTTCCTCCAGGTCGGAAGAACATTTTCAGTATTCTTGAGACATTCCACAATTTCTCCAAACGGCTCCTACCTTCCTTTCCTCAGTAACATGGAGAATAACCAAGCCCTGTGTTAGCTTTTTCCACTGAACCAGCTCTCATTTCTCACCAAAAAAAGCTCATGCCTCTGTAGCACTGCTTAGCTCCAGCACAGCCTTTTCCTTCATGGATCATGAAACACCTTACAAAATTCATGCAATAGGTGGAGAAACTGAGGCACAAAGACAAATGGGATCTGCTAAACAGATCACTGAAGGGGCCAGAAAGCCCAGATGACAGTTCTGCCAATAAACCAGAGAGAATTCATCCCCAGTATTTATTTTTTGCTTACTTCAAAATACTTTTAAAACTTTCTAATTCACTGCAGCAGCATTAAAACTTTTACAGCGTTCAGAGAACATCTGATTCATTTTAAGCTGTAGTGTGGTCCTTGCTCAGCGATACCGGCTGGGAAACACACTTGCGGACCAAGATTTCAGTCCGTTTCATGCTCTAAGAGTAAGGTGGGCATCAGGGAAACACAGTCCCTCTTTTCCAGGCTGACCAAGGCAGATTTGGCTAGCACTAGAGCGCTTAGCAATTGGCAAGGGGCAGTATCAGGAGTAAAGCAGGTCCAAATATAAAAATAAAATATGATAAATGAAACTAGGAAGGAAGGAAAAAAAAAAGTTGCCCAAACAGRAAGGAAGAAAAAAAAAAAAAAAGAGTTGCCCAAATATCTTGTTGGGTAGCACCTCGGGGGCTCTTCTGCCGCAGCGTCGCAGCGCAAGGAGCCAAAACACGGGCGAGCGGCGATCGCAGCCTTCCCCCCTAAAGCATACCGTTTTAAGGCCAGAAACCGCAGCTTCTCGGGTGCAGGGAAGGGATTTTTCTAAAGCTGTTTCCAACGAGCGGCCGGCCCGTGAGGCGCTCCCCGGCCGGCTCTGCGGCGCGCTGCCGCCCGCAACGCGAGACGCGGGCTCGGCGCGGCTTCCCCGCCCGCCGCCTTGCGCTCCGCGTCCCGCGGCCGGTCCTGCCCGGAGCGGGGCAGGCGCAGGAGAAGCTTCTCTTTGGAGCGACTCCCCCTTTCCAGCCGGGCTTCACGGGCGGCTTTGGGAGCCCGAAGCGGCGAGGTGCCACCCCGGAGCGCGGAGAAAGAGGCGCCGAGGCGGCCCCGCGGCCCGGCCGGGCTCCGGGACACCCGCTGCCCCTTCGCCCTGCGGCCCAAAGTGAGCGCCGCTGCCGCTCGCGGCGGGTCGGAGCCGCCCGGCGGGGACGGCGAGGGAAACCCGACCCTGTCGAGGGAATCCTTCCCTCCGCCGGGCTCCCAGTTTTTATACACCGGCTCCTCTCCGCTCGGCTGGCATTTGCAGCGACTCTGCTAAATTGCCGCAGCCACGGCGGCGGCCCGGCTGCCAGCGAAAGGCGAAAAACAAAAAGCAAACGAAAATTGCAATTTTCATTCGCTTTTCGTTTTTTCGGCTTTCGCTGGCGGCCAGGTCGCCCCCGTGACAGCCCCCCGGCCCGGAGGCGGCTCGCTGAGCCCCCTCCAAAGCAAGCCCGTGTTTTCAGCCGTGGCCTGTGCCTACCCCGGGGCAGTCGCTAAGGAGAGGAGACAGGAGAGCCAGCGGGTGCATTTGCGTGGCGCCTGTAACCAGCCCTTAGCCGCAACGAAAATCGCACCCAGTCCTTACAGCCGAAAGTATTTTTACCGAAAGAAGACGGAGGACTGAGGGGAACTGGCGTGAGAGAGGAGGGGAGAGGCCGGCCGCCTCTGCACACCTACCCCACACCCTCATCCTCGGCGGCTCGTCCCTCTCTTCAGCGCTGCGCCTGGAAAATAACAAGCGGCGCTTGCAAAATCCCGCGCAAGCCTGCGCTGTTCCTCGCTGCCTTCCAGCCCCGGCACTAATCGACTCGGGCTGCCTTTTTACGGATACTTGCGCTCCCAAGAAGGGGGCCATTAGGACAAGCTGTACAGAGGCAGGTCTGCGTCTTGCCCGGCTCCCGGGGCTGCAAAGCGCCGGCCAAGCGCCTTCGGGGCAGGCGGCGCCGGTCTGCAGCCGCGCTCGCACCCTCGGGCTGCCTGCGGGCGCCGAGCCGCGCCGCTCCGAGCAGCTCCTCGGACAATCGTCCGCCAGCCTGGCCGGTCCCAGTAAGGGCAAGGGGGGTACGGGGGTCCCCGGCACCAGCCAGACCCCCCGAGCGGCTCCCCGGCACCCTACAGACCACCGCGCCGGTCGCGGCTCCGCCGGGCCGCAGGGCGGGCGGCTCAGCCTGCCTCGTCCCGTCCCGCGGAGCCCCGTGCTCAGCCCCCCTCGGCAGGCGAAGGCAAAGGGGGCTCAGGCTGCGGGCCCGATCCTGCCCGCCTCCCGGCTTTTCTCCTCCGCGGGCCCTCGATCCCGGCTCCTCCGGCGGAGCATCCCGGTGCGGGCGCCGCCGCCCATGGGGCACGGGACGGAGCGAAAGGGAGATTCCCCCCCTCTTTCCGGGGGACCTGCCTACGGGCGAACAGGCGTTTTCGCGTGCCGCCGCTCCGAGCCGCGGGGCCGGGCCGGGTGCCGGCGCCGCCGAGGGCGCGGGAGACCCGGGGCCCCTGGCGCGGGGCTCCG
>NW_020451015.1:270630-298435 GCF_003343035.1 Apteryx rowi
GGGGGGGGGGGAAGCTGTGTCCCCCGCCCCATGCACAGCCTGGAGCAGGCTTCACGCGGCCCCGGAGAGGAGCAGAAAGAGGGGAACAGTGAAAATGAGAAATACTAAAGAAAAAGTGACAAAGAGCAACAGAAGAGAGAGAGCGAACAGGGGAGAGAAAAGGAGGAGGGGGGAAAAGAATGAAAAGAGAAAAAAGTGCAACAGAGAACTGCAACAGAAAAGACAGACAAGAAAGACTGAGGAGTGAGAGCAAAAGCAAAATAGCAGAAGAGAAAGAAAAGAAAGACTAAAAAGAGAAACAACAGAGAACAGAGAAAGACGGGAGGAGGGGGGCAGAGGACACACTGAGCTCCCCAGGCCAGCAGGCAAAGAGGTCCCAGGGCCCAGCAGTTTGGCCTGGCTTGGCTGGTCCCCACGGCCAAGGGCAGGCAGGGGTGCAGGGAGGCACCCCAGGGCCCTCGCCGGCTGCAGCAGGGCACCCCAACGCAGCGTCGCAGAGCAGGGCTGGTGGAGCCGCGCGCGGTCCCACCATGCCAGGAAAGGCCCATGTGCCCCGGTGGCTGGAGCCTGGGYTCCGAGCTGCCACAGCCAGCCCAGAATTTCCATCCCCCCTGATCTGGGGAAAGAACATTTGATGCCATCAAAGGGCTCCAGATTGAAAACAGATGTGCTTCCCCGAGCCTCTCCATGCATTTAATTAAGGCACAGGCATGGAGGAGACATTTTCATCATTAGTTTGCTTTCAGCCCTCCACCCCCCCCAGTCCTGGTTTACCCTTTGCAGCCTCAAAGACCCAAATGAGCGTGCCAGGGCTGCGGGGCTCTGCTGCCCTGGGCTGGGGGGCTGAGCAGGTCTGGCTGCTGTTGAGGTGGGAACGGCAGGGCAGGCTCTGGGGTGAGGCTGTGAGTGTACAGAAGTGTGTGGGTGTATAGGCACCCAAAATGCTGTGTGCATCTATGCATGCAACAGTGTGTGCCTCACTGCACACTGGTATGCCCCTTTCTCTGTATGCCTGTGTCTGAGGGAACATGCGTGTGTGATGTCTTCCTGTACATGCCCGCATGTGGGATAGGGAAGGAGCTGTCTCTTCACCCAGGCATGCTGGGCTGCATCTGGCTGGCTCTAGTGTGCATCTGCTCAGGTCCCAGCATGCCCAGAGAGCAAGGGTCTCCAGGTTTAGGTGCAGCAGGGTGTGTGTGCATGCACACATTTCCTTGCTCTGAAGAATTGTTATCTGCACATGCTCCTGGGGGCTGCTCAGCACATGAAATGTCCTTTTTCTTAGCCTCTGCCTTTCCTGGGATTTGGCTGCATTCCTTCCTGAAGAACCTAGTTTTATCCTCTCTTCCCCACTCTCCTTCAAATGGATGTCACAACTGACCTGGCTTTTATGACTGGGTGCTAGGGAGTCCCAGGCATACACATCCCCTTTCCACTGAGAAAGGGGAGGAGAGGGGAGGGGCAGGGAGTCTCCTCTTACAGCCCCAGACAAGCCTCTCCCATGGGGGGGGGGGTGACGGCAGAAGCCCCAGGAACCAGAACAAGGGTGCCAGGAAAAAACCTCTGCTGCTTTTCCCAACACCAGCTCCTCATGGGTTCAAAGTACATCAGTGCAGTCATCCCTCCTGAATTTGGGTCAAGGTCCAGGTCTCAGAGGACCAGCTAGAGGGCTGGCAATGAACCCTTCCCAGATGACCAGCAGCAGGCAGCCTGCACCCCAAGGCTGAGGGACTGCAAGCAGAGTCACTGAAAAGGGAAAGAAGAACCTCTTCCACCCCCTGTAGGGTAAAAATCTCCTCTCCTCCTTCATCCAGCTTGAAGAGGCCCCACAGGCATCTTCCCAAATCCCTGAAATATTTGCCTGGGGATTTATAACAGCAGCATGGAAAGGAAACTTGTGTCTCTCCCTCCCTCCAATCCAATCTCATTCACAGCAGAGCCCTTTGATACCTTCACTGTCYGATTTCCTCATCAATCTCCCTGGTAGGAAGTATTTCCCCTTAAATCTCCACATGTCCCCAGACCTAAGGGCATCCTTTAGACCACCCTCCCTCCCAGACTCAGGGGTTGCAAATTCAGCCTAAGACCAGCAAGTGTTCTGGAAAGATGGGGGAGGTGAAACACAGAGCGGAGCAACATGTTTAGCATGTTGGTGCTGTGGGTCACCACATCAACACATATGCATCTGCTACAAAGGCAGGGTCTGTCCTGCAAATCAGTAAAGAGGTCCAGCTCTGGAACAAGCCACCTTGGCATTACCCCAAGATGAACCCACAAGTGCTCCCCATACATACAGTATCCACAGGCTGAACAGTAATATGGCCTTAAACACAGGATGATAGACCATTTCAAGAATGTGAATCTAACATCTCACTTCCTAAACGCCTCCTGCAACACAACTGGATTTCTGTGGATGGGTGGGGGAACTCTGCCAAAGGACAAGATTTCACACCCAGCAGAAGGGATGATTTTCTCCTGCTGTGCAACATGATCTTCCCAGGCCTAACAATGGTGCAGGTGCGAAGGGAGAGTTTTGGCAGCTACTCAAAGGCTGGTGCTGGTTTGGAGGAACACATTCATGCATTCCTCCTGCCATGCTGACAGTGAGGTGGCATTACAGGCCTTGGGGTGTGTCAGTCAGACATTTAGTGCTACTGAGTCACTAATCTTGGTGGTCCTGCACACATACTAGCCCCCCAGGACAAAAGGGACAGATGAACCCACAGGAAACTCTTCCAGCCATGTTTGTCTGAAAAGACAGAGGGCTGGGAGCAGTAGGAGGCCTCCAAGACAGATAAAGCACCACGGAGCAGTGGCTGTTCTTTAAACCTGCTACGACCAGACAGGCTCTAGACCAAACTTGTCTGTAGCATGGAAAGGAGTGCGGCAAGAAGTCCCGCAGGCTCCAAGAGTGATGGTGCCCATGCTACCACCTGGACTAATGAACACTATCTCTCTCACTACCCTATCTGAAGTGTCTTCAGGAGCAAGCTATCATTTTAAGAGCAATACTGCCCTATTTTGCATACACTACTTCAGGCCAAATTTAGTGTAGTGTCCATGATACCCTGCTCCACAGAAAGCATGTCTTGTCCATGGGAAGCTTGAGGAAGACAGGGAGACAGAGGTTGTGCCAGGGATGGAGGCACAGAAGAAATAACACCAAGAGAAGCAGGCAGTGGAACATGCTTTTTTAACAGGGTGCCCTATTGTACTGGGCATCAGCCAAAGGATGAGGCAACTGGTAAGGAGGGAAAGGGACCTTGTCACATGCAGGAAATATTCACATACAGTTTGAGACAGCTTCCACCTGTCCTCTTTGCCTAGGGACTGCAAGAAGAAGGTGGAGGATTTGGGACTTGCGGTCTCTCTTCTTATTACCCATTAGAGCAGTCCTTTAAACTTTTATAGCTTTGGCAAGCTAAGTTATCTCTGTGTATGCCCAGAGTTTGGCACAGCCTGTAACTTGGACAAGACCAGATAGGCAGGAATTGGCTCTCCAGCAACCTCACCCTGTGAGGGACCAAAGCAGACCAAAAAGATCAAGAGCAAAAGACAAACAACAGAGTAGAGAAAGATGAGGAAAGCAAAGGAGTGAAAGACAGGCTCTGAGCTCCCAGCTGAGCAAGTCAAGGGGTCCAAGAGCCCTATATAATTAGAGATTTCTGACTGCAGTTAACACAGGAGTGGGTCCATCTTTACAGGACAAGCATGAAACATCCATTCTTTAGCTATTTCTTATAGCCTGATTCAAAGTTTTAGAAAAACATAACCTTTGCCTGTATTCTAACCTTATCAAGTTTCCTGAACGCTCAAGGACATTACCTTCTGGTGTTCATCTTGTCCTTCTGCCAGCCACCAGCAAAGAAGGCAGAGCAGGAGGGAATATTTGCCACTCATCTCAGCTGCTTCAGTTTCTTCCCGTGAAAGTGTCCAATGGCCAGCCCAAGCACTCACTTTGGGGCCTCCGGGAGTTTCTGCAGGATAAATAGCCACAAGATTGGTAAGAGCTACACCATGGTCCTCTGTAACAAAGATATCAACAGGCTTCCCCCTGTTTCAGGCAGAGAAACTGATACAGAGGCAACTTGTCCTCAGCAGCAAGCACAGAGCAGAGGTGGCAAGATGCACCAGTTCTCATGACCTTGAGGCTGGGAAGGACTCCCATCCCACAAATGGCCCTAGACAGCAAATGCTGGATGAACATACCATTTCAATACCCCACAGGGCCATGAAGCAGTTAGTTTGATGTTTCCCACCTTTCCACTAGCCTGGTATCCAGCTGAACGAGTAGCTCCCCTGCCCTCTCCCCACCATGCACCTCCCACCCTTTCTCCCCAGCTTGTGCCCGGCAGCTGCTCACAGCCACATTCCTCCACCTTCCCAGGCTGCCTAGAGAACGACTGCCTGCTGCTCACACTCCTGGCAAGGCAGGGACCCCTGAGACAAAAGGTCCTGAAACATCTAGGAATCAGATAGGTGAAATGCCCACCAGCTAAAACTCACACTGCAGAGAGCAGCCAGAGCTTCAGCTTGACCCCTCCTGTCCCAAACATGGTGATCATTTTAGGCATATCAGTAAGACTCACCAGCCAAGCACCAGCTAGAGCCCTGCCTCAAATCCTGTCTCCTACCCTGTGACCACCTCTGATGCTCAGAGAAGGTGAGATATACAAAAACACAAACTCTGTCAGTCCCCTACCCCCCCCCCCAGTTATATTTCAAGAAGGTGAGAAGAAAAAAAAAAACCACTTAGCCTCTGCAGATGATCAGCAGCAGCAGCTCTGAAGCATTTGCTTCTGCTTTCTTTTTTCCATAGTGAATTACAAGCTCATCTTTAATGGCAGTGAGAAAGTCTCTATCTTGAGTATTTGCCCTGATTCCTGCAGTTTCCTGTGAAACCCAGCACTTAGCAGCTCTTGTGGTTCCCATCTGCACTGATATGGTCTACCTGAATACGTTATAAGCCCTCAGAAATGTCCCACTCACCTTTGTATCATGTCTGAACAGGGGCTTCTTAGAACCTACAACCATAATCACAGGGACAGTTTTCAGGTACAACAAAAGGAGCTGGCAACCTTCCCAAGGGCCTTGCAGTCAACAGGAAACACTCACAGCAGATGAGCCACCAGGGCAGCAGTAATATCCCCACAGCAACTCGTGCTCCTCATAGTCAATATTACTGGAATGCAAGAAGGACCCAAGCACTGAGCAAGCGAGGCCTTAACCCCCTCTGCTCCTCACGCTCAGCTCTTCAACACTGACCACTACACCACATGACTTTTTCCAGCCATGCACCCCTTCACCTCTTCATACTATCCACTTGTTTCAGGTTTTCAGGTGCCCTAAATAACTTTTCTTCTACCTGAGTAAGAAACCAGGGAGAAGAACTTGTGAAGGCTGTGACACACAGGTGTGGATTTTCAGCTTTCAAATATCATTGAGCTCAGGTGAAGTGCTTTGCTTAGTAACAGAAACTAGTTTCGCTCTCTCTGCCCTACCTTATTCTCATGAAAGTTTTCAGCATTTAATGTTTTAGAGTCCTTTTTCAGTCTGTCAAATTTGGTTCAACCTAGCTGTTCAAAAATAGTATTGCCAGAGGGCAGTTGGGAGAGGGAAGAGCTAACAGGCAGTACAATTGCACAAGCTTGCATCCCTAGGAAATCACAATGCATTACTGCTCTGCACTCCTTGGCTTTAACCGTGCAAGGCGCTCAGCACCATTCTGAGACACGCTGGGTGCCTTCCAGTGCTGCTCTCCTGAGGACCTTGGCCGGGTGCCTACAGTTGAGATGGGTGAATCAAAGAAGCCCTGTATTCAGAGGGTAGGAGGGCATGAATGATGCTTACTCCTCTTCTAGGTCCATAGCGACAGCTGCTTTGGAGAGCAACTCCCTGAGAAGGCTCTCTGAGAGGCCTCCATCCCTCTCTTCCCCAAAGCACCAGCCACAGCTCCCTAGGAGCAGGCTACTGAGGCATCAAATCAGAGCCTCTCTCCACCACTGGCAACTTCTCAGGCTGCATCCATTCCATTCCATCCCTTCTCGTCCCATCACTTCCCCATCCCAGCAATATCCTCACCGCTGGACTCTCTGGTGCTGATGCTCTGGTGTTGGAGCGCTAACCCAGAACTTTGCAACCCTCAAAGTTTTCCTCCCTTCTCCCTGCTGCACTGCATTCATTGAAATGTCTGGTCTCAATCCTCTCTGCACTTGCTTCACCCAGGACTGAATTAGAACTACATGGAGCTGGAGGCAGAGAGCACCTGCAGGAACATGTGTGTGCATATAGGTATATCACCTTACACATGTGTGCAAGCATTTGGGCATGTATGCATACATTTCCAGCCTGCCCTCTCCACCACAAACTCCTGCTACACCCTTAGGCCAGATCTCCCTCTTTTTCCTTCTTCTCTTCCCCACATAGAGGTGCATTATTAGATCTGTGGGGATCAGGTAGTCTACAGTCATTTTAAGCTGTAAATTCAACATCAGGGTTTCTTTTAATCCCAAACATCTTGATATCATCTGGAAATGCCATGAGCGGTTTATAATTAGGGTTAGCATACAGATTAATACCAGCAGCTCCAGGGTGAACAGACCATCAGAATCTAATCAAAGCTTAAATGGGCAGCAATTTAAAGCTGAGATTTATTATTCCTCTGCATAATATTTTGAACCAATGGCTGAGTTCACATCACACACAATCATTCCTGGAAGTGCTATCACATCTCCAGTCAGGGTGAGGTAGCTTGTTACTGGTTCATGGGGGTGATAAATACTAGGCTTTGGGAATGGTTATTTAGGAATTGCAACATCAACACTGTACAAGATTTAGAACCTGAGCCAGAAGAGCACTTAAACACATGCGTAACGCATGGGGCTCCAGCCCCACACGGCTGGCGGGACAAGGCCGTGCACTTACATTTTTTGCTAGGTACCAGCTGTAATAAGGGAGGTGGCCCCAGGACACCAGCTAGGGGGGTTCTCTGTTTGCCACCTTCCACAGACATGTGGGTGGGGGTGAGGAAGGTGTGTGGTACCCAAGGGGGGATAAACCCACTTCACAGCAACAGAGCCATCACGGCAACTACCACCATGTGGTGGGGATGGTGGCACACTCAGCTAAGGGTTGGGGAGGGAATCCAGGGCCAATCTTCCCCCTGACCAGGGAAATCTCCCCGAATGATTTCATCTGCACAGCCCCATCTGGCTGGTCCTTCAGAGTGGCCCCCTACCTCAGAGGTTTGGTTTTCAGGGTAGGGGCAGCTGGGCTGTCTGTGCAGCATCTGGGTTGGAATTTTCACCAGCAGGGCCCTTACTTTTTAAAATCTGCCCTGCTCAGACCGCCCCCCCCCCCCACTCTGTTAGGGCTAGAGCACTTCCCCTTCCCTTTCCCCTTCCCCTTCCCTTTCCCTTCTTTTCCCTTCCTCTTTCCTTTTCCCTCCCCTTTTAGAAAACACAAGTGGGGGAGAGGGCTGGGAGAGAGGGAAGTTGTTCACCAGTTTGTCTGTACAAGTCCCAATTTTTAGATTTCAAGATAATCAGAGTTTCAACAGCTGCCACTTCAGCCTTCGAGAGAGATGAGAAGCACATTCACCAGTGGGGAATGGGAAGAGCTAGTTTCCTATTTTCTTTTTCTAAAAGCTTGGGTGACCAAGCCATACTTCCTTCCCATGTGGCTATCTGCTCTGCCACTGGCCTCAGAGGCTGGCTCTGGGGGAGCTGTGTGTCAACACTGCCCTGAGATGATGGGCCCAAGGATCAGTGCCACAGCAGAGGTGGAAGAGCAGATGACACACATCACAGCCTCTCAAGACAACATAAGATGGGGCTTCATGGGTCCCACCCATGCCTGGTGCCAGAGGAAACTGCAGTAGTACCTCTTCCATCTGCCACTTCGTTCCAGCAGCCGGATTACGAGCAGTTGGGCTGATGGTGGTGGGGTGAGCTGTGCGGGACCATGTGAGCGAGAGGTGGTGGAGCACAGTCCTGCAGGTGGATGGGGCTCACCTTCATTACAATGAACTCGCTCCGGTGCCTCTCATGGATTTCAGTAGGTTACTTGTCTCAGGAGCCATGACTCCACCTGGTAATGAAACAGATTGTGGCCCTTTTAGGTTGCCTACTCATCCACCACGGCTCCCTCCATCCACCAGGTACCCCCCTGGGCCAGCTAAATAGAGCTAGCCGAGCTAAATCAGGGCTAAGCTGTGTGTTCCCAAGGGCTCAGACCTGAGCTGGCTCCAGAGCTCGCTGCATAAGGAGCCACAGGTTTGGATAAGCCGGCCGTTTAACCAGGGTTTTATTACCAGGCACGGTAACAAAAGCACTCAGAGGTCATCCGGGAACTTTAATCAGCACCAAGGGTCACTGGATAGCAGGCCTAGACGGGAGATGAGGGCAGGGCCCAGGGCACGCAAATAAATAAATAGATGTATTGAAACCACCTCTGCTTCTCCAAATAATCTCTCTCTCTCCCTCTCCATGCACATTATGGAGATCTGTGCTCTTTACAGTCAAGCAGCCCTAATTGCCCCAGCAGAAACTTCAAGATCTCCTGCAAATTTAGCTAAGATGCTTATCCACAAACTTTTTTCTTTTTTTTAATTTCTCACTGCTGGAGATGAAAGTTCAGTCTGCTGGGCTGCTCTTGGGCTGGATATCAGATATCCCTAACGCCGGAGAAAGAAAGCGTCCCACCAACTTCTCTCCCCTACCGGAAAAAAAAAAAAAGCCTCCCATAATCAGAGTCTGGGCAGACAAATTGGCACCACTGTTTTCGTCTTTTCTCCCTCCACCCCCCCTTTCTGGAAGAGGACTAACCCTTCGGAGCACAGTCACAACTCACAAATATTTGCGGGTATTATATTGCAAGAGGGAAAAAAATCCAAAGGAAGGTAACTGTTAAAAGCTTAGCCCCTCTCCCATGGAAAGCAGCTTTATGCATGTCCATAAATCTCCTTTGTAAGTGGTCATTAAAATTGCATCTTGTTTAATTTTTTTTTTTTAATCTCATTTAAACACTTTTTGCAAATGAATGATGTCATTGGCAGGCCCAGTAATGAACTGAAAAAAAGTCAGCTTTCTAATGTTTCGGGGGTTCTCGCAAAAAGCAAACATTTCAATACTAGTCTGCTAATCCAGCCAAATATTTAAACATGTGCTTAACAACCAACTTGTACTCAAGTACCTTGCTCCCATGGGGACATCTGTCCACACTCATCTTCACGCACAAATGCTGTGCTTAAAATTAAGTGTGTGTTTAAACTGTTGCAGGATGACACTCTGGGCCTGATTCTTGAGCTGCTGAAATATTTATCGCATGGACAACATGGCCAGAACATGGCACAGACCCCACAACCACTGTACATGGGCGCCCTGATAGGCTCGCGGCTGGTCCCTGGTCTTCCCTCTTCTTCTACAGTCTTGAGAGCCTTGAGATTGATGTCCTCAGGGTCTCCTGTGTTACTGCTTTCTTTATAACACAGTCAGGCCCACCTCTTCTTTTTGCCCGCTGCTCAAGGGACAAGACTTTCTCCAGATGTCAAAAAATAAGATTGTCACTAACCTGCCCTATCCTTTGCTTCACAGACATGCCCTTGACACCATTGGTCCCAAAATACAATTTGGTTGAAAGACTCCTTGCTGGATGCTTGTCGTGTTGTTTGATTTGGGTGTGTGTGGCTGGGGTTTTTGGATTGGGGTGGTTTTTTTTTTTTTTGGAAGCCGTTTTAATGAAGTGGAAGCAAAACCAAATAGCAGGCTGTACAAATGGGGGGAAAATAATTGTAAAACTAGAAAATGAATAATTGGCATGGTTTTAATTAAAAAGCAGTTAACTGTTTCAGGGAGAAGAGCATGGGTTTGAGTTGACACTGCCTGAACCCTGGAAAGAGCACGTTAAGCTGTTCACCATGCTGCGGGTTAACAAAATGGGAAATAAATACATCCCAGCCACTTGGAAAACTAAACCATCTTTAGGGCTCAGCTGTAAACTTTCTTCAGCAATTTATTAGAGTTCCAGAAAACACTTGTTGAGTAGCCTTGCCCTATAATAAATATCAGTCCTTGTTTGTTTGTTTTTGTAATGGGAACAAAACCACATCTTTTTCTTTCTAAAGTGGATAATTTAATTACATGGCAAGAAACATATTCATTGTCCAGAATACCCAGAGAAGATTGCCACAAAACTTGCAGTTCAGTGGAGAGAAGAGAGGAGCAGAGCCATCTGATACCCAGAATCATTTTCAGGGAAGATTTTCTTGTCAGCATGTATGCTTCATCTGGAGACAATGGTAGCACTGGGATTGTCGGTACAAACAGGAGGTAGAGATATGCAAGCCGCACCACGCAAGGAGCTGTACATCCGTGTAAAATAGTTCTTACCTCAAAGGATTTAGAGCTTTGGAGGGACAAGGCAAACATGAATAAAAAGGAAAGAGGCACAATGAAGGGAAGAGACTCGTCTGGGTCACACCGCAGGTCAGAGGTGGTGAAGGGAACAGAGCTCAAGCCCTCCGTTCTCAGCCTGGTGTGTGTACTCACATATTTGCCATTATTTCCTCTAGAAAACGCAAACCTCAGGTTTCTCCCCCCGCTGCCAGCCCGGAGCCGGTCTTGTCTGTGTCAGCCCTGCTCCAGGAACGCAGCTTAGGTGCTTGCTGACACGTCCAGCTTGCCTGGTAGGGGCCTCTTTCGGACCAATTCCAGTAAAATGGATGTTGTTTGAAGGCAGAAAAACATCTCTGTCCTGCATCTCACATCTGATCTCTTGCAATCCCTCAAACCCAGTTTCAGTCCGAAAATACCAGTGTTTCAGTCTAGAGGTGGAAATGCTGCAACATTTCTTGCTCTGCAGGCTGTCGCCTCTTCCATTGGGATCTGTTCTGGCCTTAGCAATAGGAGGCAGACAGTGGTGGGGATCAAAAGTACATCTGGAGGTGAATATCCTATGAGACCGAGGGGTGGTTGCCAGTATCAGTCCCTTTCCATGCCCATTTTTGGGGGCCTGGCTTGCAGAAAGGAGAACCCTTTCAAATCAGTTCTTGGTGGTTTGATTCACTCACCATGCCCAGGCAGCCTGGCCCTGGGTTTAATGATAGAAAAGCCTCTGAGCTGAAATAGCTTATGTGGGGGACTATCCAGATAAGCAGTTACCCAGTGCCCTTTCCCAGGGACAGCCCAGCAATTATGGTCAGCAATAAGGAAATCTGACGGTTGTCAAAACCCAGACCCTCGTTTCTCCAAGCTCTTCTTGAGGGGCACAATTAGCGTGCTGATGTGATTAAAGCCACGTTCGACCCTGTGATAGGAGGGCCAGATGCACCCAGATAACTCCACCGAAGCCAGCCGCTCAGAACTGAGGTGTTGGTTACCTGATTTGTAGCCAATCAAGTAGAAATCAACCATTCCTGTCCACATAGCTACACCATGCCGTTAAACAGCCAAACCCTCTTCTCTGACACGTCTTTGAGAGAGACGAATTCCATATGGCCCGGAGAGAGAGCACAGGCTAGGGATGGAAGGAAGGACAGAAACAGCATTTCTTCAGGACAGAAGACAATGGAAATGTTTCCACTGATTCCAATAGGTTCTGAATCAGCGGCTGCAACCAATTTTCCTCCTAAATGGACTTCCATATGTCTAAAAAAGTCTTGCAAGCGCTGGAATTTGCTGCAGAACAAACCTGTACTTTATTACTCTGCTCCCCAACTCCTATAGTTTCTCCCTTTAAATTCCTTGGTCAGCCATTTCTGGGCTTTGGGGTTTACTTCCTAGAAATGTGTTCATTTCTAAAGCAAACGTTTTCACTGAAACAGAGAAAAGTCTTCCCCTTCTAACCCTAGATTTCATTAAACTCTGCTGAGAACTTGTGTCTTTAACTTCATGGGAAAAATAAGTGGCTCTATGTGCAGAGAGAGAGGGGAGAAAGTCAAGTTCACCAGAACAGAAACCTTCTCTGCTTTACAGATAGTCTTTGAAATGCAGATATCTGAGGAAAAGCCTAGCAAAGCTGATTTTTACCAAAACTTTTCCATTTTTCACTTCTCTAAAAAGAAAAGAGATTTTATTTTGCTCTCTTTCTGACTGGCATCTTTAAACTAAAGATTTTTCTATTATTTCCTTTGTTCATAAAATCTAAATAAAAATAGGCAGCACTTCTTTCATTTTCACCAAAACCTGTTTTGTAAGGAAAACCAGTCAATTTCCTGCCCACCATATTGGTGCTATGCATTACTTTTAAAGGGATTTAGGAACCTACGTACCATTTTCAAAAGCACTTTAGGCACTACAAAGCACATTTGCAGAGCCAGCTCAGTGTCTATGTTCCAGTAATATCAGTAAAAGTTAAGCAGTTAAATACCTTTCATCTTGTCCTTAGGTGTCAATGAAAGCCAGGCTTTCTACAAGGTCTTTGAAAATAGGGCTTAAATTAGATTAAACTCCTAAATCCTAATAGAATTTTAGAACTTACTTCTAATGCTAAACTGAAATGGCCATAAACACTGTAGTTTTGAAACCCATCTATCTGAGCAAAAATTTTTGAAAATATTTTTAAATATTTTTGATTTACTTGCAAGAATGAAAACTCACAAAGAAAGTTGCAAAGCAAAAAAAAAAAAAAAAAGACCCAAGAAACAACACCAAGGTCTCATTTTATTCACAATTGTAAGAAGTTTCTTAGCTTGCTGAGTATTTTTAAGTTGATGTTAACTTTAGTTTGAGTGTTGTTTCAAAATGAAATCTCAAAACATTTTACTGCAAAACAAAGCCAAAATGCTTGGATTTCTTTTTCTTCCTTTGCCAAAACAGTTCGTCAAGCTGATGTGAAATCACAGACATTTTAGCTGACTTAAAGCCAGTCTTTGGCAAATGAATAATTTGCCTAAAAAAAGAAAGAATTGCCCCATTCTAAGAATGAGGATAAAATCCGTCCGTGATTTTTAAGTGCTCAGACTGAATAATGATGGAGTATTTGCCCTGATGATAGAAAGGGAGAAATAAATTTTCCTTGTTACTTTACACATATATTTATACATATTCTGAAATTTATATACACGCACACACACACACAGCTCTTTCCTTCCAACATGAATGTTTTCAACACAGAAAAAGTAAAGAGGAGAGATTTAGTGCTGATTAGAACAAAAGTCGCACTGTACCTTACCGATTTCAGCATGTCTCATTAAAACCGGGCTTGAAATATACATATCCTTTAATAAATAAAGCTTAAGGTACATAAACACTGCAGCGGATATAAATTATTTTACCCAAAGTATGTAGGAAAAAAAATTACTGGAACACCACGATCCAGGGCATTTTACAGTAAATTGGACTTCATCAGCGGTTTTGCGTTTTTATTTGATTTTGGAGTTCCTCCACTAAAGCTGTAAGTTTTGTAGAGTTTATTTCACACCTTGTAATTTAAAACGTTACACTCCATCGAAATTCCTCTCAAAAAAAGGACCCAAGTAATTAATGTCTTTGGGCTCAACGTTCATTATATCCCACTAGTGTGAAAATTCATAAAAATAAGACATGGGATTAGGAGCTTAACAGCCTCACACATTTGCAGAGCTGCTGCATTGGCAAATATTTCTCTGCCGTTTCGGAGCGGAGAGCTCTCCTGGCTGCTCTCATTTGTTTCATTGGATCATCCTGAGTCATTAGAAAGCGCCTGAAAGGAAACCTCATGTCTCGTGCTCATTTTTTTTTCCTGGAAGCAGATAAATAAAAGTGGTTTGGGGCATTTCTTCCCTTGCTCTTCTATTTCTTTCATTCGGTGGCAGGACGGGCTTTAACTCCTCATTGTCTCTGTGGGAGACAAAGGGAATTTGGGCCACTTGCAGCAAGGGGACTCCAGATTCCTGGAAAGGAAGCTGGACCTGGCTTGTGATTACTGAGAGCTGAATTGCTTCCTTTGTGAAAATGCCCTGGGTTCCCGTCCATCCGTGGTTCCAAGGAGGTGGAATGGCTCCGGGTTGAATCACTGACTCCATTTTGCCTTCAGCAGATTCAGAGAGACAGCGGGCAAATTTGTGTAATGAACAGTAACTTTGACCAGAGTTTAATTTTGGAGGGACATAAACCATTCACAAAGTTGGGTTGAATTTGACAAGCACATTTTGCCAAAAAAACAAACAAAACCAACAACCCTAATAAGGAGGCTCTTTTTTAAACTTCAAAACATTTCATTCCAAAGTGTTTTCAAAGCAAAGAGGTTGACTTCACGTAGGTGTTTCTAAAATGAGTCTTTTGGAGGTTTTATTGAAAAACCTGACTTTAGAAAAAAAAAGAAATTAAACTGTAAAACGGAACATTGTGTTTCAGATCAAACACCGTGTCCTAGGTTAACTCAAGATTTCTGGATTATTTTATCTTTTTTTTTTTTTTCATTTTTAAGATTTTCTTGGTCCAAAACAAACTGAACTGCTTCATTCCCTGGTCCCCTCCCCCAGGTATCTGAATTTGACCACAGTACAAAGCATCCTTTTTTCACCCAGGTCAGAATCATTCATCCCAGGACACAACTGACCAGAGACCCTAAGGAATAGATCAATACAGCTTTCCCTGAAGCTCTGACTATTCAATTTCCTTCCAAACTGGGGAATTCCTATGATGCGGAAGTTTGTTCCAGATCCGAGTTAATCATCAACGCTCCCTCTATAGCTGACGGTGAGAAATTCCAGCCCAAGGTCTTCAGGACAACCCATACTCTGAACATGACACTTGATTTTAGAGGGAACCAAGCTGACCAGTTTGGACTCAGAGATACTTTAAGAGAGAGGATGTGAACTCCAGCACAAATGACCTCCTGGGCAGAAAGAATCATTGCAAACTGCTGTTTTCATTATTACACATAACCGTGGAAAGGCAAACCTGTGTCCATGATAGATCAGCTATTGCATCTGCCCTGAAAGTTAACTTGCCAGCAGTAGCTGGGAAAAGTGCATCAACATTCATGTGCTTTGCTGCATTCTGATGTTCAAGGTCACATTCACATTACCTATCTGCCAAATGCTTTTTTTCTGTAAGATGGACTAAGATCACTGATCCAGGGAATGGCTTCTCAGGAAGCTCTCCGAAGGAGAGCAGGCCAGGAAAAAAGGATCATGTTATTCTCCTCTGCACATTTTTAAGCAATATAATTAATACAATATTTTAGTATTCTGAATGAGGTTTACACATTTCACCCCATGAACAGCACTTCTAAACTGAATGCTTGTAACAGTTAACACAGTATCAATACAAACTCTTAAAATCACACATCATCTTTTGAGCTTAATGAAGGCAGCTCCTACCACATCAGCTTTATTTGGAGGCTATGTTGCAGCCTCCCTCTGGTCTCCAGCCCCTAGAGAGCAGTTTTGTGCTCAGAGCAAGCACCTTTGCAGTGAAAGGCCAAGTGGATTCTAAGCAAACACCAGGGCTTCTCAGATGGGTGAAAACTGGAAGATCTCTCAGCAAAGTTATTCAGCTTGATCAAGAAATCTGTCATCACGTCCTCTGGCTGGTGAAGAGGTGATAAAATCAGTCAGCTTTGGGACATGGAATGGTTCTCTCAAATTTAAATCAGATGGGAAGAGAGACAACTTGTTTTCAGAAGTAGCTAGGCTCTCAGCAAGGATGAGGAATCTTTTCATTTTCATGCAGCTGCAAATTGTGCATGTTTAAGAGTTCAAATAAAGCACTAAAAATCACCATACTTTTGTTATGAACTGATCTTGCATCATAGCTCTCTGTGTCCTCATGAGCACAACTATCGAGAAGTCTGGTGCTGTTGCCCATGCTCGCATGGAGTGATCCAGCGCTCTATTTGCTCTGAGGATGTCTACATGAGCTGATGCACAGGCATGAAGATAAGCCACAGATGGCTTGATTAGTGTTGGAAGCTTAGAGCAAATCTGAGCAAGTTTTGGATGCTTCCCACCACACATACTGCACTTTCCATCTCACTCCAGGGACTGCTGTGCAAATGCTTTAAAGGATAGCACAGGGAAAGGGCTGTGCCAAAGGGAAGAGAAAGAACCATTCTCCTTAAAGGCAGTGAACGGGACAAGAAGACCCAGGTTTAAACAGCAGCAGTGGAGTACTGAATTAGGCCTTGGGGTAAATTTCTACTGCTGAGTGACAGATTCTCCATCACCACAGAGTGAGAAAACCATCAGACAAACATCTGTCAGGACAGACATGGTGCACTTGGTTGTGGCTTAGGGCAGGGATACAAGTTAGAGGACATCTCAAAGTCCTTTCCAACTGTGTGATTCCAAAACAGGCAGTCACCCTACCAGTTCTTTATCTTGTGTGGCATTGAAGGTGCAACGCGAGAAGACATTGTCTACAGGTCAAGTCCACACACAGAAGCTATTGAAGAAGTGATCTAAGAAAAAAACCTTACCATTAATGCAACCTTTCAGCAGGAGGAGAGTTCAAATTTCTTCAAGGAAACATCCCCAGGAATGTCACACATACCTGCACAGTTAAGCAGTACTGAGACAGAAAGTCTAGTTTGAGGGTACCCAGGACCGGATCAAAACTGCTGTGACCCCACACAGCAAAACTGTGATCCAGTATTTATCACTCGGACTAGTCAAAATTATCCTCTGAATTGTTACAGGGTAACAGAAGAATTCATGCCAGATGGGGTATGATATGTCCTCCTGCAGCTGACATAAAACATGAAGCCAATATAAACATGATATAGCATGTTCTAGCTAATTCAACACAAAGCAATAGTGTGCATACACCTGATCCGGATCATATTTGTCCTGCCAGGTGATTTTGCAATACACAGATTGAGTGTTAATGATGCAGAATCACAGCCCCATCTATTGCCTTTTCAGATGCTTGGCTGACAAGCCCTCATCTAGTGTTTCCTGCTTTAAAAACTCCTCACGCCAGTTCAGGCTCACATGCAGCATTCAGATGTATGTCAATTCACATGCATCGTCAGGACTAATACAGTCCTGACAAGTTTTGTTCACATGAGTTTTTCCCCCTCTCAAGCAATGAGTCCATATGTTCAAACCAAACGGAGCCTTTAGAGAAAGGGGTTTACGTAGCTTAGTAGAGGTGCAAGAAACACCATGGATGTTTAGCAGCAGTTACATAAAACAACTCAGCATGAGTCCCAGACATCAGCTCTGAGCAGTGGATGAGACAAACAGCCCTTGCTCTGTTCCCAGTAATAGATCCTACTGTCAGCCGGCTGTCTGGGCTAGTGGAAATCTAATTTTGAGCAGGTCCCTGCTAACCTGAGGCTTTATCTCATGTAACACACAGATCTAGCACACCTCCTGTGCCCAAGACTAGGCCCTAGCAGGGCATTCTCCCACCTTTGCTGTAGCTGTCACATGTGGCCTCCATGTTCCGTCAGCTCCACTGATCATCTGGCAGTGGCCCCTCAGTTAGGACTCAACAACACGCAAGGTGCATCAGGGCACCCTTCCCGTTCATATATATGCTCTTGTGTCCCCTGAAAGCACCTTCCCTTCTCTCTGCAAATAAAGTTCAGTTGGAGTGAGGGCCATGTCCTGGTTGCCACAGGCAAACCTATTGCCTGTTTGTAACCCAGTTAGGATAACGGCATTGGTATCACCTCAGCTTCAGAATGGCTGTAATATCTTACCTCAAACACCCAAACAAGCCTGGCATGCAAACGAGGCCAGGCTCAATTCTCCTCCCTTTCCAGCCCCTGTCTCCAACGATACAGGTTGGCATCCGTAGCCTTCCTGCAACTCTGGGCTGTGTCCTGATTCTTCAGAGACCAACCCTTAGGCTTAACACTAGAGGCTGTCATCACACCTCTTAGCTCTGCTGGAATTTCTAGGACTTTTACCTGAGACTGGAGATCTTGATACTAGGAGTTGTCCCCTGAGAACTATCAGTCTGAAGATACAAGAGTGAGAAGGGACCCTGGTGCATGGAGAGATGAAGTCACATTGCAATCAAGAGATGCAACTACGTTACCCCCATTAGCTAGCTTTAATTTGGCTTACCATGCCTTAACCACATGGTGAAGTGTGACAGGGATTTGGGACAGGGACAGCTTCTTGACAAGCTCCCAGCATCCACTATGGGCCTGAACAGCCCAATCTGAAGCCCTTGCACCCTACTGCTGTCTTTACTGATGATGAGATCCAGGCAAGGTGTGGAGATGCCACAATCCCATCTCCTGATGACAGTGCAGGAATCAGGTGAGGACTTGACTAAGCCTATATAGCAGGCAAGCAACAATACCATGCTAATCCCAGTTTACTCACAGATGCATCCCAAAAGCACTGTCTTAAATGACTAGGGCTTGTATAAAAATGAGCAGCCTCTCATTTTAGGACTAGCTGGTCATTTCTGCCACAGAAACTCCTTTACCAGCACCTGCAAGTATTTAAAATTCTCAAGGCTTCTTGTATTTGTTGTATCTGCCTTCTGGCTTTTTGAACCTTCGTGTTACATTTGTGCTGGTTTTTCAAGCTTTTCTCCAGAGGGACAAGGCTCCCGCAGTGTGGACAGTCAGCCAGAACTCTGCAGAGGTGGGATGCAAACAGATAGGGTGGAGGGAGAAAGCCCTAGAGGGAAGAGGGAAGACCTGGGTGTGAGAGGTTTGAAATGGCCCCAAAGAAAATCTCTAAATCAAGGGTTTGGTATTACTGGGGGGTAGGGGAGGGATTTTAAAGAGGAGGAGGATTTCTCAACCTTGCTTTATGTTACTGATTGCAGGGCTATCCCTAGAGAGACCACCTGCTTCCTCTGTGCACAGAGAGACCACAGAGGCAATATCTGAGCAGACATGCTGGAGAAATGAATGGCAGGTTTCCATCTGAACTTTGCCAATGTCTGCCTCAGGCCTGATTTAAAGAAGCAACCCCATTATCCCAAAAATGAGGGGGCACAAATTTAGGCAGGGAGCCTGGAGTTATTGTCAGTGCATCTCTTTTAAGGATGTAGCCCAGGCAAGATGTGTAGATGGAACCAGTATTTTTTCTTTCTGATAACTACTATAGCTGGGAAAAGTAAATGGCCCTTATGGATCGTCAGCTGTTCTTCAGGTCCAAAGCAGAAGCAAGAACCTTCAAGGCCAAGCAAGAGTTGGGAAACAAAAG
Source organism: Apteryx rowi (assembly GCF_003343035.1). Taxonomy (NCBI): domain Eukaryota; kingdom Metazoa; phylum Chordata; class Aves; order Apterygiformes; family Apterygidae; genus Apteryx; species Apteryx rowi. Next base: position 289,733 of record NW_020451015.1, read on the forward strand.
CTCTGAGTTGAATTAGGCATATACCAGTTGGTCCTGTAAGAAAGGCCAAGTTTCTACCTTGAGTGGATTCCCTGTGCTCTGGTGTACAGCTGAGCCCCTCCAATTCACAGGGTGGATGTTTTAGTGCCTGGCTCTTTTTAACTGGCACATGTTAAGAGCTTTGAATTAACAGGTGCATAAAAACTGTCAAAAAACACTTAGCTCTCAAGACAGTCTGTCAGTTGTATTAAAAATATGGTTTTAGGTAACCACATTCTCTCAACACTTTCTGGGTATTACAGCATGGGAAAGTCACTCGGCCTTTCCAAAAGAAAGCAGCGATGCTTAAACTCTCCCACATAAAAAGGAAAAAAAAAAGAAAATGAGAAAGGCTCCAGTTCCCTCGTTCTTGTCAGAGAATTATTCCTGCTTTCCCCACCAAAGGTAGATTTCTCCCACAAAATAGGATTGGCCTAAAGGCCCAAAGTAGAGACAAGCACCCCAACAGGTCAAAAGGCTGGCATCTTGCAGTGCTATTGAGCTGGAACTGGAGGATTTTTGACAACTGAGTGGGAAGATGCCTCCCTTTCTGACTGGGGAGGTGGCATTTGCTGTAATCTTGGGCTGTGATGAACCCCCCCCCAGAGTTTAACAGAGGTTTAGAGCTAGAAAAAGCTTTTGTGCCCCTGTTTCAAAAGAGGTTTGGAAACAGTTCTCTTTCTCCCCTCAGTTGTGAGTTCTGAACATCTGGGATCCCAGAAACAAAAGCATCAGATTTCCGAAGTGGAGAGAGTTGTAAGACGTAGGTCCAGGAGAATTTTTAAAACTCTCAAAAGCATTTCTGAAATCAGTTCCCTTTTAAATATGTGGCAAATACATTAAAGTGGGCTTTGGATTAAAGTTTTATTGCCTCTTGATAAAAGCCATTCGCACCTTTGATGTGTTTGTGGATGGCAGCCATCCCAAATGCCTTCCCCAGGCCTTGCTCCCATCAGGAAGTCTCCCTCTGGCTCTCTCCAGGAACGCCCAGATGCATTATCATCTGTCACCTCTCCAGAGGTGACCAACTCAAAACAACTGGCTCAGGGGTAGGGGCTGTGGCAGGTGAGAGCAGGGATTTCTGAACGCAAGCCTTCAGAGAGTAATGACCTGCCATGCTGAACATGGATAGCCCCAAAGCTTGTGAGAGATGGGAAGAACAGCACGGACCTGGGCTTCAAAAACTGGGTGTGATTTTAATTCTATTGAGTTTTAATTCTACAAATCAAAGCACTTCCAGTACCACCACATGCTCACCCACCTCCAGCTCAGCCTGACAGCTCAGAGAAGCTCTGGTTAAATGTCTAGCCTGGAGGACAGATGGGTCCAGGAAGTCTCTGGGCAGCTGCTGGAAGGAGGAAAAGAAACTGGTTGAAGGACAGAAGGAGAAAATTGGTTTTGATGGCTTGGGAGGGTTTGAGTAACGAAAGAATCCTGTTGTGGGGGTAGGGGCAGAAGAGAGAGACTAGGTCTTGAAGAACAAATCACAATTTCTCTCTGTGAAGAACAGATTTAACTTTGTGGATTTCAAGGCCAGAAGGTAGCATCATGAGTGTCCAGTGTGACATCGTGCAAGTGCCAGACCAAGGAAACTATCCTCTGGTTAGCTTCCCAGGTTCTGCCAGCTACAGCATCAACCCCCAGAGACTCTCAGAGGGACCTTCACCAACAAGACCAGATATGCTGAGCAAGTCCAGAAGCAGGAGCCTGCCTGCTTGGCAATGCTGGCTTCCTTCAGGACYGGTTAGTGTCAGTGATGGACACTCCACAGTAGTTAAGGGAGGCAGCGGGATGTCATGGAGAAAAGTCTGTAGCTAAATATTTTGTTTTGAGGAAAGCAGAAAAGAAAACAACTGGTATTTTAGGAGAAAGGAAAAAAAAATCTGGCGGCAAGAAGAAAATCCTGCAGAGAACCAGGCCTGACTTTTTAAACAGCTGCAAGATGTTCTTCTTGGGGGATCAGAGAAGCATGTTACAAAAATGCTGGAATGGACCTACTTCTTTATGAGCACATCCCAATGCCAAATAGCATCAGCTTCTCTGCCATGAAGCTAACCACCAAAACATGGGACCAGTTGCAGCTCACTCAGTAATGAAGCCAGAGACCCAACCTCTAGGACACCACCAGCACTACAGACAATGGAATATGCACAATCAGCAACAACAGCCATCACCTAAACAGCAACAAAACTCCCCAAACATCATGAGGGGTTTTGGGTGATACTCAGAAACCTAATCCAGATGCAGACTGGGAAACTCTCTGAAGAGAATGATGTCTGAATTGGATTAACCCATGCTTGGGATGACTGTCTACACTTGAATGGGAAAAGTGACTYAAGCCTGCAAAGACACAGCTGTTTTACTCTAGCTATCTCACATTGCAAAGACAGGGAGAATACTTAGTACAGATTTCAGCACAGCCTCACAGCATGGGTCCTCAGTGAGTTTATAGAGCTTGTTACCCAAACTAGCAATCTGAGGGACAGCCAATTCGTGACTCTTCAGCCATTCCACATGCAGCCAGCAAACACTTCTAGTGTGGTATTGGGCTGGGCTGATGGCTCAGGACCTTGCAGRGCTGTGCTAGTGCAAGGGTCTACCCTTCCCCACAGTGAAAGGAAGGAAACAAGACAGCACGGTTTGCTGAGGTGGCATCTGTAGGATACCCAGCTCCATCCCATGATGAAGGAGTCACACCAACAGTGAGTTGCTGTTACCTGCTAGCTAGGAATGACTCCTAGGACTCTCATCCCTTCAGCTCTCCTGGGGATATGATGGTCCACGGCTATGTGGAGACAATGGTCAAGAAGGTCAGCTGCCCATCGGCTACAATGCAGGTAGCTGAAGGACCTTTATTTCTGTTGCTACTGGACCTTATAACTAGTGCAGCCACCGCCTTACTTGATACCAATTGCTTGCTGGATGCCTTACAACACTGCTAAGTTTGATGAAGTTGATGAGTGACTTTGTCCTTTGTTCCACTATCTCCTTTACTGGCTCTTTGAAGGGGGAAGCTTGGTATGTGAAGCAACTCAACAGGATCTCCTTCAAGATGTTTAGGGCACTAATGCAGAAGCAATACAAGAACAGCAATTACGCTATTTGGAGTCACTCCTGAAGCATGTCAGTGAGACCTCGACTGCTGCTCTTCCATTATAAATCCATCACAATACTCGTTAGAAAGTTCCCAAGCCACARTGAGTTCAAAGCAATGCCTTCCCAAAGAATGAACAGACCGAGACCCTAGGCCTGAGTCAGCCCCATTACTGCTTAATGGAAAGAAAAGAGAGAGAGACATATGAAGGGTCAGATTCAGCACTGATAACAACATGAGAGGATCACACCAGATGATTGTCTGTTCAGATGCATCACCAGCACTGCTAACCGCTTCAGAGGAAAGCAAGAAACCCTGCCTGGGGAAAGCTAAAGAGGCCCATCATTTATGAATTTACTTATGACCTATGTTTCACCTTTATTTTTACTACAGAGCAACTGAGGTTGGTTTGAGCATTTTTGTCTCACTTGGCTCTAAGCCTCAGAGCCAGGCTCAGGGAAGGCCACTGCTTGAGCCCATGCTCTGGATGGACAGCGTTTCCTTCTGTTCCTTCTCATTCAGCCATCTTTCCACATCCTCCCCCATTCTGTAAGATGCAAGAGGTTGAAGAGGTGTTGCTAGCACTCCAGCTTTCACCCTGAATGATTATATCTACTCCAGTGGGATCATAAGGCACAAAATGGGGTCTCCCAGCTCTTGAGGATTCACTTTTTTTCAGTAAGGAAGCTCCAAGCTTTTCTCTTGCTGCCTCTTCAAATGGATCCCAGAGGGTAAGCCTGAGCTGTACTTGCAGGGCAACCTGGCCCATTTCAATTACCTAGCAGCTTCTGGAAAAAAGCACAGCCCATACATGGTGTAGTCCTGAAAAGGGAATCACAGCTTGGCTACCCAGCCCTAGAGTACAAATTCAGCACCTGGCCCACATACGCATTTTCCAGTCCCAGGTATTAGTAGATCCTTTCTGCACTCATGCCACCAAACATCATTTCCCATTCAATAGGACACCATACACATCCTCTGAAGAACAGTGTGACACGGGGTGCTGAGAGTACAAGCTCTCTGCCATGTATGAGAGCTGCTTTCCTTACTGCTTAAGAGCAATTTCTTCTAGTTCTCACCTCTGGTACACATGTGCCAGGTGTGAGAACCAGTTCTGATGTTAAAACCCACTGCTCAGCTCTAGCGGGGTGGAAAAATAAAATCACTGGCAAATCTGCCAAACAAGCAGGTGGGAGCRGTAAGGATAGAGGCAGCAGAGGCAAGGTACTAAACATGCCCAATGCTCCCGAACGCCTCGTTATACTGATTTATATTTAGTTAATTGAGAAAATGACTCTAACTACACAATCCAAGCCCTAATTCAGAAAGGCCCGAGCTTTTTAGTGTCTCTACCTGCATCTTAAAAGGCATGATTTAAACCCTGTAACTAACAGGCTGCCAAAGGCAAAGATTTGAAGGATCTGATGTCCTATCATGCCGAGGGGGTGAGGCTTGGCTAACTTCTCTCATTACCTGGCCTTTCCCCACTGACATACAAGTTTGCTGCTGGGACATAAATCAAGGGAAATGATGAAGGAAACCAGTCTCGTGCCCCATCAAAGGAGCCAACACTTGCCTTAATAGGACCATGCAGACAAGCCTAAATAAGGCACTTAACAAGCATGTGTTTTCTGTTATACCAGCCCACATCTCTACACCCTACTTGCATCGCCACTGGCAAAATCCTTTGTCCCTTGCTCGCCAAACCTGCATACATGCACAGAGTTAAAAAAGGGACCACAAGACAATATCAAAGTGACAAACATATGATCTCTGGGCTAAATCAGGCCTGCAGAAAAATTTTATCTAGTTCTCAGCACACACTAGAGCAAAACACAGAGATCCCTTAGCTAGCATTGACCCAAGCCACTATGTCTATACAGCATCATACAAAAGTACCAAATTCAGTCCACAACTGACCAGCTGCTTAAAGATCCCGCACAATGGCAGCCTGGTAAAGTATTATGGCTCAGGTTGGGACCATCCAGTTATCACAAGGGTTTTGATCCAAGTTTAAACCTTCACAAAAAATGTTGAAAACAGAAAGACTCTAGATCTTACTGTCCTAAGTAGAAGGTGCAGAAGAGAGTGAATCCCAGCATGGGAGGCAAATTGATACTGCTCTACCCCTTTCTTCGCCTCCAGAACCTCCGCAGAATAGGATAAGTTTCCCAGGAGCAATCCTTTCTAGCCTGTTCTTATTACAGCTGGTCAGGCAACTCAGCATCCCAACCGCTAGGTCAGTCACTACTTTTCCCTCTTACAGGTTTTTCTTCAGTCTGTTTAGACGTGGTACAGGCTTAAAGGAAAGATTCCACTATTTGAAAGAAGCATGGCTTGATGGAGAACTTAAGTTTCTCCCCAGACAGTCACCCTAAGCTGAAACCTCTTGAGAGCCCAACTTCAGCTGGGCTGGATATTCAATCAGACTGGGGATTGTCCAAGTGTTTCAAACCATGCACTAGACATCCATGGGAACCCCAGGCCGCAGACATTATGCTCTTTTGTCTGAGTCTTGACCACCTGTGCTCATTTAAACATTTTTTGACAGAGGAGGGAGTGTTAATCCCAACATCCTGGCCAAACTGCAACATGGGCAATTATATTGTGCTTTGTAATATTCTCACAGTGGTTTAGATTGGTGTTTTCCAATTCTTCCCACAATGGTAAAGCTGTGGTTCAACACAGAAATGATTACATTTGCCACAGGAGAACACAATTCCTCTGGGATGAGCCCTGCTGCATTACTATCCAATACCACGCACTGCTCCACTCTGCTTGCCATGGGTGTTCAACTCCAGCATAATCCAAATTCAGACTCCTACCTGTACCTACCAGAGGCCCTCTCTGAAAAATCGTCTTATCTATTGCTGACTTATGAACTTTCTGGTTTTCCATGTTTCTGAAGAGATACCAGTTGAGTGGACAGCACACCTGCCTTCAATGCAATCCAGGGACAGCAGAGCCAAATGCTATAAAATGCATTAAAGGCTACAAAGGTTGAAATGGCATTTGCTTGAAGAGCCCTCAATTCCAACTGTTCTATTTCCTTCACAGAAAAACAAAAAAACTCCAACCCTTTTGTTGCACCAAAATCATCTCCTGGCATTTCTGACCAGCACACATGTTGTTACAATTACAACTGGACTGCTCGGCTCCGGCATAGGGAGAATGTTAAACCGGCACACTGGCACCCATCAAAACATTTGAGAACTTCCAAAGTGGAACTGACACCATGGTAGTGGTTTATATCACACGTCAGCGAAAGGCTTCGTAACTCAGATCAAACAGTTTAACTCTTGAGCTTCCTGTCGAGAGAGAGCGACCAAATGCTAGCTTGCCTATTGTTATTTCATATGGTTGTTTCATATGGCTTCCAGCCAGTTCACTTCATTTTGCAAGTTCACAAGTTAAATATGGCTAGACCTGGCCAGAACTTCAGTGAGGGACCAGTAAGAGAACAGAAACTGCTGATTCTAACAATGGCATCTCTCCTGTGAGCCAGAAACAGCACCAGCTGTATCAGGATGGCACGCAAGGATTTTTTTTTAAAGCCATTTTGTTGGCTATACAGTTATTCCCTTCCAGGGAACTCATGTTTCTAAGCAGCTGTCAAAAAGATCTTTGGACTTGTGATTTCTTGCCTTTTTGGTTTGAGGAGTTCAGACAATAGTCTTATGAGTACCAGAGAGGTGTGATCAGTAGGACTATTCCAACCATCTTTTAGCCAACCAGAGGCCCACAAACTGTATGCATTTGCTCCTTGTAAATATGATTACAATTCAACTCTTCTGTCAGATGCTTTTATGTCTCCTGATGAGCTGAATACAACTGTAATGAGGACCAGATCTATTCACTAAGACTTAGATTCTCTCGAGGAGCAACTGGGGACAGTTTCAGAGGATGGAAACAAGAATGGCACAATTAAATTAGTATTGCACTTACTGGCATTCAGTTTTGAAAACCATAATCAGGTTGTAACAAGCTGCTCTGCAATTGCAGACAGAGCAAAGGAAGTCAGTCCCGATTTTTTCAGAATACAAACAAAGTTTTGGTTTTTAGGCCAAGTCTTCCATCAAAATAAGAGGGAATGCAGAATGTATCAGCAACAACACAGCAGTAATTCAAAGATTGCTTTTGAGTTTTCTAACTTCAATCAGCCCTGGCCACGAGTGGCTTCTCTAGAAACAGATTTATCCCTCTCTCCTGTGCATGGGAGATACTAGCTGAGATTTTCCACCACTGCTTTGGGCCACAGTTAGCTGAAAGGATTCCTGCCAAGCTGTATCTTGCCATGTCTTTGCTTCATTCATTTTCATATTTCCTGCAGAGCAAAGTTGCCAAAGGAAGTATCTGATTTGGTCTTTTATCACCTCCTGTGGGAAAAATAAGTCTTGGATACATGTATTAGTATCAGATATCATAACCGAAAGTAAACACACTGCATAGAAGATGCACTGATTTATTAACAAAATAAAAATGAAATGTAGTGACATGGTTTTTCATTATTAAAGCCATTGAGACACTCAGTGCCCCATCTATATACATAATGGTGTCATTCAGTGACCTAGTCACAAACCGTGACTGACAGGTTAAGGTCAGGTATTACAGAAACCATTTATTTCCATGATGAAAGAAGTCTTCCTCCATTACAAAGTGGATAGCCATGAAAACTGTTCCCAAGGTTTGCAGCTGCATCAGTTTATGGGAGGTCTTCCTATGTCCTCTAGCTTAATTCCTGAGACTTGCTCCACCTGGAAAGGCTTTTTAAAGCTTTTCAGCAGCAACAAAGCAAAACAGTTGAACTTCTTTTGGGGTACAAACCCACTCTTCAGGCAAGAAAATGCACTGAACATTCTCAATTCCAATATACTGTGGGGATGACTCATTACAAGATCCTTGGCTGATTACTGGAAATTTGAGGCAACTATGACAGTTAGAGAAAAATATTTATAACGAAACAACTGTAACATACTCTATTGTGTGTTTCTACTTCTACGTCATATATTCTGCTATGTCTTAAACCGTGTTACCCACCATTTCTGTTTAATCACAGCTGTTGTGATTTCATAGATAATAATGTTATCAATATATAGCTTTGTGGGATCTAGCATTATCTGAAAAAATAGACAAAGTGATAAACAGGAAATATTTCAATTGACTTTGCAATTTTTCTCTATACGTGAATTTGTTATAAATCAGGTACAGAAAAGAGCATCAGCTACAAACATAATTAGAGTCCCTACTTGGCTTTCACAGAATTAAAAAACATTGAAAACTAATCCCTTATGGATACAAAGGAAGATAAACATCCTATCGTAGTTGGCAGGGGACAGAATGTGCCTAAAACCAGAATTAGCTGCACTTTTTCCCCTGTAGATAGGTACCACCCCCTCTTGCACACTGCTTGGAACAGGTATCTGTGATATCTGTATGCATAAAGCCTTCAGAAAAAACRTGCTGCTTGCTTTTGGGTATCCCCTTTCAGCAAGGTACAAAGCACCAAGAAGAGTCTGGCATTAGAATGTGAACCTAAAACCAGAACGATAAGGACAAATGGTGAACCCCAAATGAGAGTCCTGTTACCAAAA
>NW_020451015.1:298445-307028 GCF_003343035.1 Apteryx rowi
AAAAAAAAAAAAAAAAAAAAAAAATTTTGAAAGCAAAATTAAAGAAAGAGAGAAATGAAGCGCACATCACTGGCACTGCAGAAGCCCAGAGATAACATACAGAACGCAAGCCCACAGCAAGTATATCTTTCATAACAGGCTGGCTTATCTGAATATAGTAGTCATGTATCAGAGCAAGCTGGGCGGTCGCCTGGAGTCACCGTTACTGCTTGAGTTTGGCTGTCCATACTGGAGAGGGACTTGATATGGGAGTTTTCAGACTGCACCAACTGTTCAGAAATAGCAGCAGAAGCGGCAGCACGGCCAGTATTTTCGCTCCCTCTTGCTGTAGCACTGGGAGTTGGGGTTTCCTTAGCTGTCCCAGCATGATTTTGTGACTGGCTAGCTTGTCTCCCTGCTTCTGCCTCCTGCTGCTGCAGCATCCGTTCCACTTCTATCTCAAGTTCCAGACTTTCCTCATCTGCCTCCACTTCCAGCTGCTGCATTAACTCCTCCAGCTTCCTGGCCTTGCGGAGTTCATTCTGCTGTATGATTGTGCACAGGTGCTCTGTGAGGTGCTCCTTAATCTCTGTCTTGTGTTGGAGGTCCAGCTTAGCTGCCACATATTCCGACTCAGCCTTATCATACCGTTTCCTGCAAAACCATCATCATTTCTAGTGGATTAGTTCTCAAAGCACTTCACAGTCTCGCACACAGACAGATACTTTAAGCATCCCTGAAATGCAATCTCCTCTGCAATGCATTATGCCAGCTATTTCACGACATCCTGCTACATTATTCAAAGGGAAGAAAATAAGTGTGAATAGATCAAACTTCCTCTTGGCACATCAGCCTCCGCTGCTGCATTCCAAGAGTTAAATCCCTTGTCTGAAGTCTACAAACTGAATCATATACAAGCAGTTTTACTGCCTGTTTTAAGGGATGTACCTCTAGCAGCAGAAAGAAACCATTAAAAATTGTAGCGGCTTCACATATTCCAATGAACACCTATCTAGTGAAAACTAAAATATCACAAAACAGTTTTGTATTTTTCTAATCCAACATTCACCCAACGGATACAGATGCTACAATGGTGCTATACACATTTACTCTTGGATGTGGTCTAGAAGTGTACTTTTCCTGCCACCCAAAAATACATAAAGACATGAGCAGCACAGATTGACACAGCATATGACGTCAATAGCGATCACAACTTTTGTGTGGCAACAGATGTAGAATTTTATTGTAAGCATCCCCCCCMCACACACACCTCCTGCCAATTTGCACTTCCTGTCATGACAAATACAGCAAAAAGGAAATATTCATTGAGGTCAACATCTCCGGGATATCTAGCTCTTTAATGGTTGGTGTCCACATCACTGATGCATCTTCAACTACATTCAGTGAACCTGTGTATTAATTCTGATTTAACTAATAGAAAGATAGACACAATCTTGCTGACTAGGAAAGGGAACAGGCATGTGATGTACGTTATGGAGCATTCACAAATCTAATGTTAGTAAGGTATTTGAATAAACAAGACAGCTGTTCTGTAAAATCACTATTCAAATATCTGGTTAAACAAAGCAAGAGAAAGATATGACAAGCCTTTTGTTTAGGGAAACAGAAGGAAATAAGACATGCAAAAGCCTTCCCAAATATGTTCCGCTACATAATAACCACAAAACTTTTACCCAGCTGTCAAGGCTGTGTCCACAGTGGGCAGAAAATGCCCACTTACATTTCCCTAACAAGAAAATCAAGATTTCCCTTGCAGTGTATGTGAAAGGGAAGAGTTAACACTATACTGAAACTTCTGCACAATTAAATATTTGGGCTGAACTCACACATATTCTCCACATCTTATTTACGAAAACTCCATTCCATAGCAATTGTAAGATGCCCCTAACAATGTGTTCAGGGCTATTAATATTGCACATGTTGACCTGTTGAAATAATTTGGCTTTAGCCCCAAAACATATGTCAAGGACTCAAGAAGTGCTTAAAAAGACACTGTGTGGAAGCACATCCACTTTGGCTCATAATGCACAAAAAACTACAACACTGAACATAACTCATTTCCAAATCCCCTTCTCTCAGAAAAAAAGACTTAATAAGTTCATCAAAATCATTAAGCATATTGGAAAGTTTAATCTATTCTCCCTACCAGCATCCCTTTTTGTCATCTTCATTTAAAAACTGCTTCCCAAAGCCAGAGCCACTTGTGTTATATGCTCTTCTACTATGAAGAATTTCAAATAGACATGTTGTTATAAAATTTTGCTAAAGAAATTTCCGGGAGCATTTAATGGCTTTAGAAACCAGAGTTAAACCTACAAATACACTGAAACGCTTTTCCTCTTGAAGATACTAAGTTCAGTATGTGAATGTACTGAACTAGTGAAACTACAGTTAATCTTAGATATTTCAAATGATAATTAGGCAAAAGAAATTCTTATTTTTTAGCTACCCCTCATATTTCTTTAAAGACTAATTACCCTGTTTATTGGCCTGTGGTCAACGTACAGCAGAAGTCATAAGGAGAAATACACGTTTAACACATTGAATCGTGAACCAAAAACCGCAATTGAACATTTCCATTTTATTAAACGGCTACATAAACATGCTGATGTTTATCTACTGATGTTGTGGTTTACCCACAACTAATAGGGTGTTCCGATTAATTTCTTGCATTTAAGGAATTCATCAGAACCAGAGTGATTAAAGGCACATTGTGAAGAGTAGAAGCTCACTTTTTCCTTCAATTTTTGGTCCCAGTTCCAAAGGCACTTCAGCACTATTATATATGTTTCAGGCTTAATTGGTCCCATTGATCCCAACAGGACCAGAGCTGTCATCAACAGGCAAGTTTCCCTAAAACGGACTTTCATTTTAGGACTTTTTTTAAAAAAAAACAAAAAACCAAAAAAACCAAAACACTCTTTCCCCCTGAGAAGAAATAAACAACCTTGAAACAATAAAGTAGGGCTTATGAACAACTGCACAACTAAAGCAGCAAATACATTTACTGACAGCACAAAGCTGGAAAGCACAGTCTGCAGTCAGGAAACCTACTTCAGCTTCCAGATTCCAAGGGAAAAATGAAGAAATAAAAAGAACACTTCTACCTCAAGAGTTGAAAGCCCCCCAGACTGTGTCCATTTTAACTACACATGATTACAATGACATAATGCCACTATTGCTTCAGTGACAGGAAACTGCATTCTATCCCTCCACTCAGGCAGGGCTATTCCCTCCCCTGCCTGTCACTTACCGGGCATAGGAGTAGTCTAAGCTGGCCTGATCAATTCGGTTCCGCAGGATTCCAATGTCAGCAGATACCATGTCATCCAGAGCTTGCAACTCCTTCTGAATCCTCTTTAGTTTCACTGTTTCAGCCTGAGTTCTTTTGGATCTGCAAAAGGAAGATGCTTTTTTATTTTTCTTTGCAAATGTCTTTTCTTGGCATAATGTATCTCACTTCATTTGCAGAGTAACGACCTTCTTTAAGAGCTACTCAAAAGGTTTCTCCTTTATGGTTTAAGACTTTTGATCTTTCCTAATATCCACAGGGATCTAAAAATGCCTGCTATTAAAGGACTAAGGCAAAATTACGTAATGACTATAATCAAAGTGCCTCAAATGGATTGTGTTTCTTCACTGTGGAAACACACAAGAAACTGCTGTATCTAAGTAGTTCTCAGTGTAAGGAAACAGGAAATGGTTGGGGGGAATGGTGGTGGGGTATTTAGTCCTGCAAATATCCCCTTTCAAAGAAGCCCAGTTAGTAAGGGCCAAAGAGTCACCTAACCTAAACTTGATTTTCATTTTGTAAAATTATTCCCAACAGGCCTAGCTAAATCCCAATGAAGTCAATGGAAAGTTTTACATCAAACACAAAGGATTTCAATCAAGTCCTGTGTAACCTTTTTCAACTCAGACTATTCATTCCTAAGTTCTGAAAGTGAAATGTTGCTAAGGGAAGCAAGCTTTGATGGATTTCACTCCCAAGCAAGCTAAGGAACTTTCAACAAGCTTTTACACCAGGTCACTTGACTATCATTCATCACCACCAGCAAAGCCATGGTTTTCAGTCACTGCGTTATACTCCAAAACATGTACTTGAAAAGCAAGATCTAGATGTGTAGGAAGTAACACCAGTTCTCATTAGACCAACTGATGCAGATGGAGAGAAACAGACATCTTGTAGCATTGCTCCGAGCCTGAAGAAGGTCTTTGAAGCTCAGATGTAGCTTCCTAGCTATCTCCTTTCAAGACCTCCTTTCTGTTCTTATGCTCTGCTTCCAGGTGGAAGAAGCCAGCCTGGTGGTCACACCCACATTTGCTTTCCTACAGTGACCAGGGCCAAACACACTTGTGTTTTATCTGTACCTGGCAGAGGAATGAAAATCTTCAGAACCTCAAAGACAATCTTCTGCACAGTACTGGCTGGCTGTATTCACCTTTGCTACCCCAAAAGCTCTGATGGGCAGAATACTGTACACGTCTGGGAAAAAATTGTGAGCCTGAACACTTAACATCTCAATCCTTGATCCACTGTTATCAGCTGCTCTGATGTCCTTCCCTACAAATCTGGCCTTACTTACAGTCCTAAACTATCTGGGTGGACAACACTGATTTATCTTAAAGCTTGGTCTCCTGAAGAGCCAGAGCTAACAAGTATGAGAATGGGTAAATTTATATATACCTTCTTAAAGTTGATTGTCTTCTCCTTTAACACCTTTCACATACTAGTAAGACTCAAAAGCCCAGAGACAATTAACTATTATCTCTCTTCATAGCTAGGAATCAAATAAACTTTCCTAAAATCCAGGGAAGGCAAAGGACTTCAGCTGATTYGCTAATTCTGTAACACCTTTTCCACTTGTGCATGAAGTTGCAGCTTTGGGAGTGTGAACTCCTTCCTCAGCCTCAGCCCATGTTGCAGCATAGCCCCTCACCTCTCAGCAATAGCTTTGGCCAGGAGTGCTTTCTTGCGTTTATTCTTCTCTTCCATCAGCCGCTGTTCCTGCTGGAGGATTTCCCATCGTGACTTTTCCTGCCTGTTCATGGACAACGAGAAGATGAAAATTAATAAGTTAATTTCTCTCCTTGTCTTCTATACCCCAGACGACACAAATATCCACCATCACAATTCCTGGACCACCCTCTAAAAATGCCAAAGGAACAACAAACAGGTCAATGTTTCAGTTCTGAGGTAAAAAGAATCATCTGTAAGAAGAAAAGTCATTTAGGCCAATAAAATATTTCTAAAAGAAATCTGCTGATCAGAGTGAAGATCTTCCTAAGCAAAAAGGCTGGTGGTTAATTCAGCTTCATGAGAAGAGGGAACATATGGGACTTTTCATTAAAAAGATGTGTTTCCCCATTAGGTAGAAGCAGTTTCATGTTTCTTACTGTCTGCTATAAGTTGTTATCTGCTCAGTCTGCCAATACAGCCTTTTTTTTTCTTTTGGAAAGGATTTTTCTATAAGACATTATTTTATGTGTCTGCTTTACAATGCAGCCCCCAAACAATTACACTGACAAAGTTGAAGGTAAGATACAATGMAAGTGAGCAAAGAGGAAGAACAAGAATTCACTCGTGCCACCAGGGAAAGAGTTATATTGATTCTGTTTCCTAAGCTACTTCTACCAAGAGATACAACCAGTCCCAAATAATGGAAAGCAAGGTCTTAGGCGAGAAGGGACAACCTGTGTGATAAGTGAACACAACTGTGCAGGATTAAAGAGAAACAAAAACTGCTTTGCTGCTTTTCCATCTTGTAGTGTTCTTCATCCCTTCTCCTGAGAAATCTCTGTTCCAAGGTCTTGCTTAGCTTAAAAATACCAAAATAACTCACCTACATTTATTTTAACAATCAGTTCTGCACAAGATCTCTTCAGACTTCTCCTCATTACCCTAATTCCTAAAACCTCACATAGAGAAATATTTTTAATGAGATTTAAGTTCAAGTGCATAGGCTGAGATGAATCCAGCAGTTTTGGGTGACAGCTGTGGCAACTAATTGTCACTTGCTTCCCAAACAGTGAACTTACCTCTGTAAAGCTTCAGGTATCTTCTCCCAGCCATGTAATGCCTGTATTTTTTACCACGAGGAAGGAACTGAATAGCCAGTACTACTGGTGAGCTGTGCCCCCATGAGGAATTTGGCACTGCTCTTTGAAGYGCTGCTGCTCTGGTGAAGGGATAGCTATCGGCATGCGGGCGATCCCACCCAGCGCCCAGGCAGGCAGCACGGCCAGCAGCTGCGGTCTCTCAAGATGCATCTGTGCAAAACAGGAGCTCCCGGAGCCCTTTGAATTCTGAATTCAGGAGGAACCGTGTGCTGTTTCACCTGGTGCGCACTGCCAGCTGCCACATTTCTGCCTAGCCCCTTCTGAGATTCTACGGAGTTAACCGGGTAACAAAAATACAGTCTGGAACACCACACTTGGAAAGCTGCTGAGCCCTATTCTGGGGAAGTATCAGTGATGCATGGAAGACAGTTTGGCAGCCAACTAGCCAACCAGCCGCTTGTAACAGACTATATTGGGCAGGAAAGTTTGGACCTGCAGAGGAAATCAAGGCCGGAGTAGCATTGTTGAGAGTTTTAAAAATAAACTATATGCCCTAGAATGAGAACTCATCCTTTGGCCCATCACACTTTGTTTTGCAGACAGGAGAATAAAGAGAATACTGTACAAAACTGTGCCTACTGAGGAAAAAAAGAAAGTTAGCACTTGGATATAGACAGGAAGAAAAACTTCAAGAGGTAAAAACAAGCCACTTCACATGGGATATACGTTCCTCCGTAGCACTGAGACAGCAGCTTCCTTTTACATGCTACTATCTGCATTCTGCATGAGGAACAAAGTAATTGCCATATTCGATCAGTCAATTCCCAGACTGTCATGTTCAGTATTTTCTCTCTTCTCTCACACGGACCATTTTGATGCTTCTGAGGAAGACAGACAACCCACTGTGGGCTGATGCATGGGGTGTGAGCCTCAAGATGGTCTTGTCTTGAATCACAAAAGCTAGAGAACTGCTGAAACCTGAAATTTTAACTCCTCACCAACATTTTTGGCATTAACAAATYTTCTGCAGTATTTTGAAGGGAAACATAAAGTTAGAGATCACAGATCTACTTCCAAAAGGGCTTTTTGTCGTGGATTCTGACTTATTTACACAGCACGACATCAGTGAGATTAGGTTTTCATAAACCATTAAGACAGTCCCATATCTTGAATGCTTTATGATTTACAGCCCCCCCACCACAGGAAATTATTAAAAGACAGCATGGTCTTTATCTGCATGGATTAGACTACCTCAAATCAGGTTTAACCCAAATAGAGAGGAAAAACAGAGGTTCAACAGAGAGGAAGCAACCATGATCTCTCCAGCCTTCCTAAAAGATATAGGAAAGTTCAATATTCAGTTTCATTCTACTGCACCACAAAAGAATGAATCAATACAGAATAAAATAAATCCCTTGATTTTACCGACTTACTAACAATTCCACTTTCTTTTTCTCCACTTTCAAGTTTGGCTTTGCAGGGAAGTTCTGGGCATTTTCATTGCCATTACAAGGATCTCCCAGCCCCAGTTCCTTCCGCTGATCTTGGCTGTCATGTTGCCTTTGGTCTCTCTTTGAAGGAGGCTGAGGTGGTGCCACAGGCTGCTGAGGATGACAAGGCTTRTGTTCTGGTACAGAAAGCAACTGCTCAGGAAGTACAGAGGCTGCTCCATCCTGCACTCCCAGCTTCTGACATTGCTGCTGGAGGGCTTTTTCTCGTTGCAGCTGCTTCCGGCTCTTATTCACGGTGTGGGAGCGACGCTGCTGCTCCGAGGATTCAGACAACTCTACCAGTGGATGAGGAGAAGAAACAGAATTAAGCTAAAATCATAAGGTCAAAGACAGACTCTGTGAATTAGCTTTTCCAGGAAATCAAACAAACTGGGGCAAAACCAGCCTAAGGAAAAGACATGCCAAGTGCTGGGGGAAGACAAGGTGGGGGAAAACCCAGGTACCTGGAAATGTTTTGTTAGTCTAAGAATAAGGAAGTTTTGACGATCTGAGCATCCAGAACGAGGGGAGGGAGGGATGAGGGGCTTGGAGTAGGGGACCAACGGGGGAGCCTTAGGAGGCATGGAGGTAACCCTTGGGGGAATCATGGTGAGACAGACACAGGGCTAAAGAAGGGCCCTTTATAAATGGGGGTTTATAAAGTGAGCTGATGGATAGACAGGTGTGGGGGCAGGACAGGGAGCTGGAGGGGATGGAAAGGTGACAGAGAGAGGCTGGCAGAGGAGAGAGAGAGAGGGGCTGGATGGAAGGCTGGTGGGGGAAGCAGAGAGATAGATGGGGAAGCCAACTGTGGGGGCCAAGGGGCTGCATGGAGAGGCCGAGGCAGGTGGATAAGGGGAGGGATGAAAAGGACTGAGGGGACAGGGAGGCTGAAGGGACGGATGTGGGGGACAGAAGGAATGGGAAAGCTGCAAGGATGGATGGGGTGGGACAAGGAGATGGGAAGGCTGGGGGGAAGGATGTGAGAGGAAGGATGTGGGGGCTGAGGGGATACACAGAGCGGCCAAGGCCG
>NW_020451015.1:307656-336556 GCF_003343035.1 Apteryx rowi
GGGGAGGGTGGCAGCGGGGCCGGTGCCGGCCTTGACGAGCTCTGTGTGTAGCTGCTGTCTGCGCGATGGGCCGCACGTGGTGTGGCACCAGCCCAAGGGCTGCTGGGGGCGCAGAGCCGTGGAGGGCTCAGTGGCTGCCCGCGAACTGGCATGGCTGCAGAAGGGGGACGCAAGCGCGCAGCTCGGTGACAAAGCGCATCGATAAGTCTCGGTGACACCCTGGGAGGAAGTCCGGAAGGAACAGGAACGTCTTTCCCGTGCCGATGGTTGTGGAAGTCTGCTCCGAGCGCTGTGCACAAGGGTGCACACACACGCTTCCTTCCTTGCGTATAAACTGACAAAATCCTGCAACAAACAGCAGTGTTTTCTCACTCGCTAGCAGTAGCCGTGAAAGCGTTTTGTCCATCTGGCACAGACTCGTGGCTGCTTTAAGCGTATTAGAGGCCTTGCTGATGGGCAGGCAAGCTTACCTCCCCTGGGGTGGTAAAGAAAGTCAGGTGGCACGCAAAGGCACGAGCCCTAGGCTTAACTGAGGTAGTCTTGCAGGCTGGAGGCTTAAATAATACATCACTGGCAATAAAAAGGCGACATTTTCAGTGCCTAACTATATCCCTCCCGCTTTCCATCCGTTTCCAATCTGTAAGGGATTAGTCAAGCTCTGAAGTATTGCTATCTCCCAGAGCAAACTCGTAACTAGATGACCATGTAAGACTTTGCGATTTATCACTGAAGCACTTTTAACAGCTTCTGCGTGACTAACACATCCCATAAATACCAGTCCGAGTCAGAGGAGAAGTGTCCTGGAATTGCCACTCTCTGACAGGCGTTAAGTGTTGCTGATAGGACTTGGCAGAGCGCCTTTGGGGAATAGAAGTGTCACCATTTTTCACCATCAGCTCAGTTCTAGGCCTTGATACGAAACGGAGACTTTGCTGATGTCCAGTAGTAGAGTAGCAGGGCATGGTTATCTCGAGTCTATCAGCAGGGATTGGGAAGGCTTCCTTGGGTGAGCCTGGGGCTGAGGGGTGCTGAGTGCCCCCGTGAACTGGGTTGCAGGATCCCCTGGGAAGCTTCCCCAAGCACAGAAAGGATCTGAGTTAGAACCATAATCAAACCTTGACTCAAATGCCCTCAAACTCCAGAAAGCGCAAGAAGCAAAACTAGGTGTCAGCTTGAATTTTACAATGAATCAGTTTTGACCAGATCCTCAACAGGATGCAAATACCTAATTCCCATTTATATGCCTATACAGAAATTAGCTATCTAAATCACTATAATGGGCTATATCAAACCCGCAGATACCAACTGTACTTCGTGAAGTACGAGCTCCAGATCTCATTCTTGAACTTTAGTTCTTTCTTCTTTTCCAAGTTTTAATGCTACAAACAAAATGAAGCACCATATTCTCTTTATTACAGCAAATATTCCAGGCATAAAACTCCCATGTGTTTTATAGAAAAAGTATAAAGACTTTTGAGTTGTTAACTATAACGCTATAGGCAAAGCAGCTCTCCAGTTTTAACAGTTTCCATCAGCCGAAGGTTTAATTACCAGCCGTTCAGCCAACTTTCTCCAGGAACAATTATAACGTAGTGAAGTCATTTCATGGAGCAAACAGCAGATTTAGAAAATGGAGGCTCTTGGTGCTCTCTGGCTGATTAAAGGCCTGTGCACATAACAAGGTACTGCACATTTTCCACCTAGGAAAAGAGTCTCCTCCCAGCAGCCATGCCTACAACAAGGCTTTGGACAAGGACAAGAGGAAGAGAAAATAGAAGCCTTCTTTTCCATCCCCTCTTCAGAAGAGAGATGATGAATAACACAGATCAAGATGAAGAAGCAACAACCCAAAACTTTCTTTTAAGTCTGGGGCTGGATTTGACTCCCACATCTTTTTACGATTCAAGAACTGCTATCTCATGGGGTACCCAGAGACCTCCATGATTGGTGCATACATTTTTTATTGTTTTTTTTTTTTTTTTGGCCTGAGCCAGCTGGCTTTTAGAAGCAGCAAGTGCCATCAGATCACAAAAACATCACTTCTTGTGCAGTTCTCAAATCAATGTGGAAATGCCATCATAGGCTGGCAAATTCTGACTCTCTGTGTCAGACCTCAGATGACGTTTCAACCCAGGACAGATGCAATTTGTATCAGGACATAACTTAAATTTTTATCAGTTTATCAGTCCTGAACACTTTTTTTTTTCCCTAAGAGCCAAATAAGCTCTTCCTGTAAGGGGCTCCCTGACTTAGACATATGTATTTAACCCAACTCTTTGCACCCCTTTGCACACTGCAGTAGTAACACACAAAGCAACATGTTCACAGTAAATGACCAAACCATAATGTGAGACAGGGAAAGACTTATACATGGAAAGACAATTTCCTTTCTGCTTGTGTGTCAGGCCCTGTTGTGAGTTCCTGAGGACTGTGACATATAATTTAATAGATCTGGGGAAATACCATCCTGAAAAAAACAAAGCCAAAAAAATCCTAAATCTGTTTATTTCTTTCTATTGAAAAATGTTTCAAACTGTATGCATGTAAGTACTATCYCACCTTTTACCAGAACATAATGCCGGCTGGCTTACGAAGAACTATCAAGTCCAGCCAAGCCATGTTACTGCGTGAACAAGGAGCAAGTCCTACCTTTTAAAAATGACTTTGCTTGTGGATTTAGTTTGTCCATTAAAGGATGCTTTTGACATCCCTATTGTGAAAGTTTCTCGTGCTGATTCCTTGCTTAACAGTCCAGGAAGCTTCCAAACCTGAGATGAGTGATTTAATTCCTTAGTGTGGCACTGAAAGCAAGAGGACACTTCAGGCCTTGAGGCTGCGAACACTCCTGTACTGAACTTTAACTCTTCTACAGCCCATTAAGGCAATCAGACTTTTTCCACTGTTCAGTGGGCTGTGGATTAGATTCTGCCTCGGGGCTAATTTCAGTACTGGTTTCTGTGTTCGGTGTTTCTTTACTGGCTAAATACCCCTGCGGGCTGAGAGCTATCCATTAGGAAACACCAGACACAGAAACCAAGGTGGAAATTAGCCTAGCTGAGCCTGGGCCCCCAGCCCTGATCCAAAACAGCGCACAAATATGTGTTTAACCTCAGGCATGTGCTAGCGCCCTGTTCTTTAATTGGGCCTTACTGAGTGGATCCGAGGAAGTGCCAAGATGCCTGGCTCGGGCACCGGTGTGCTCCTAATCCGGTACTTGGGGCCGTAACTGCGTTGGGAACCCAGAGCTCAGCCTGTGGCAGGATGAAGCCCTGAGTGCAACAAGATAATGTAACTGTGTTACACCCCCTCGGCTCTGGAGTAGGTTAATTGTGGGTGCTGTGGGTTTTGCTCTGCCTCTTGGCTGCTTTATTCTGGATGTAGAATCATAGCCAGTGAATCAAACCTCTGTAATAGCATGAGAACGCAGCCCTAACTTCGTCTCGCAGTGGCCTTCCATGTTGCAGTGAGCTGGCTTGAGTATTTGTGCAAAAACACCTTCCGATACCAAAATGTGACCCTTATTTACTGACATCAGTGAGACTCCAGATCTGGGCACATCTTCCGTTGCTTACTATAGGAAAAATCACTATGAGAGAAGATTTCTTCTCACTTGAAAGTAGATGATTCCTTCCAGTTTTCTTTTGGGATTCTGCCACAGTAAAATAAATATATTTTTATCTGCATGGCAAATAAGCTCACTGTTGCTCCCCCACCTTGAAACGTTGTTGTGTATTCAGGCAAATCTAATGGAAATAGTGTTATCAGTGTAAAATGAATTCTTCTCATTCTAGAGTAAGATGAGAAAGCTGAATTACAAAATATAGCATTATTCTACCTACCAAGTTTCTATTCTCATAAGTTCCCAGAGGGATCAAGTCAGCGATGTCATTTCTGGGCCCAAAGCAGGGGGTTTTTTTGGTTTGTAAGAATTTCTTAGAGGGAAACAAAAATCCACTTACCTAAAGAGCTACCAGGTGAAAAAAACTGCATTGAAAAACTGCTGCTTAAACCATGTAAACCAATGGTTTTCAGCGTCTTTTGATTTGTGGATCTTTATACATTTTCTAGCAAAGACGCAAATGCTCCTAGGTAGCAAGTTTAAGGCTGAGACTTTCCTTCTCTGAGTTACCTTTCACAGAGGCCTTAGGGATAATCTTCTGATCCCCGGGCTGAGGCTACGGTTTGAAAGTACAGCTTTACTTTAAAGGGCCAAGTTTTGCTTCATAAATGCCAGTGAAGAAGGATCAAGGATCTGRATCAAGGGAAAAAGTCCCGGTACAGCCTGGGGTGTGGGTTAGGAAAACACAGCGCCAGGCTGTAGAAGTCAGGATACATTTTGCCACGGATGCTGTGACCTGCAACTTCCCCGGCTTGCTGCGACTCCTTCCCGAGGATGCCCTAGGCTGTCAGCAGCCAAAGCCAGGGAGCCGGGTCGTAGCTTCGGGAGAAACGGTCCTGGGTGCCTGGCGCTCTGCGCCATACCGGCGCTGAACACGCTCCTCCGCGGGGCCGGACTGTGCCGGCGACAAGCAGAGCTGGGTGGGGAACGCTGCTTGTTTTCACAGGACGCTCCTCATTACATTGATTTGTTTGCTTTGAAACCGAGTCCCAAAACATCTCAGATTTGAAAGCCCCCAGGATTCCTAGTTTAACTCTTGTTTTTTTTCCTTAAGGAAAATTCAGCTTTCAAAAAATAAGATCTGAACTGAAAAAAAGTTCAGCATGCAATATGAACATTTTCATTTTTAAAAAATGAAAAACTTTACTGACATTTTTGGGGATCTTTCTTTCTTTCCTCACTGAGGGTATTTAAGATAAATTTGCCATACAAAAATATTCCCTGGTAATTCCTTGTCTTAAGATGTTTGTATGAAAAATGTTGTCCATCTCTATCTAAACAGGATTAAAAGCTGGTAAAATAAAATCATCTTCAGAAAAAAAGAAGCTGGTAAAATAAAATAAAATTCATCCTGACCACAAATATCCTGAAGATTATAAATTTACAGCTTTGGATGGCAAAATTAGAGCTGAGCAGATACTGATATATATTTTTGAATAGCTAAATAAATATTTTTGCAGCTAATAACTTTAAAAAGATACTTTATAAATATTTTTAAAAATTCTTTAAAAGAATACTTTCTAAAAAATGAGTTAAGTATCTCATGACAGTTGTTTAATACTTTTAATTGTGTTGCTCAGCCAACATAAAAGGTGTAATTCAAACATTTGTATAGAAAAATTAGAAAGCAATTGCTTTAATTATAACCATTTGGGTTAAAAATTACAATCTAACTGTCAAAACAATTGATAAAACTCAAGATTTGAAGAGAAATTTACTAAATGTTTGTTATTTTTGGCATAGAGTGGATTATTAGAACCACTGCTCTAAACAAATTGAATTTTGTCAAACAAACTTATTGTTGTTAAATGCTCAAGTGAATGAACTGGGGTTGTTTAGTCTGGATGGGATTGAGTTGCAGGGAAGAAGACATGATAATAGTCTTTAAATATATAAATGCAGCTGTAAAGAGACAGGGATAATCTGTTTTCAGTGTCCATGGTGGATAGGTAAAGCAGGTGAGACCTGGGCTAGACACTAGGAAGGGCTTCCTCACAGTTAGGGCAGCAAAACAATGAATGAATTGGCATAGGAAGAGCATGGAGTCTCCGTCACCAGATGTTTTTAAGAGCAAACATCTGTCAGGCAAGATAGAGGTAAGATCAATGCAGCCCTGGGAGAACAGGACACGGTTTTCAGTGGTTTTGGTTGTGTGGATCCCACAGAGGTCCTAGGGAGATGGAGACTCCAGGGAGACCCCACAGGTGCAGGTTACTGTACACCATTTATGACCTTGCTCTGCTTCATCATTTTTGTTAGCCCATTCGAGGTAGCCCACGTCCCTGTCTGCGTGTGCTGGCTGCCACCGGAGGACTGGCCAGGGCCATCTTCTGACACCTCTCCCAGCCCTGCTGCCTGTGGCTGTGACACTTCCCGCGCCTCCTTCCCATGGCTGTCACATGTGCGACTGTCATGGCCCCGTCACCCCTTCTCATGGACACACAACTCTGCACTGTCAGCTGTGTTCTTCTTGGTGT
This sequence comes from Apteryx rowi, assembly GCF_003343035.1. Classification (NCBI taxonomy): domain Eukaryota; kingdom Metazoa; phylum Chordata; class Aves; order Apterygiformes; family Apterygidae; genus Apteryx; species Apteryx rowi. The sequence goes on from NW_020451015.1 coordinate 313,753, forward strand.
CAGCCAGCCGCGTAGCTCCTGCCACCTCTGCAAAAGTCATTGCAGGAAATCACCATCTTTCAGTGGCATAACAGAAAGACAGATGGTTGCCAAACACTAAGAAACAGCAGTGTTTATGATATGTATTTTCAGTAAAGTATTATATGATGTGAAAATCACTTTATTATCATGAAGTGCCAAATATCCCCAACTGCACATTGACTCCCTATAGCCTGTAACTTGTGAATGCTCTGTCTGGGCCCACTTGTGACAGCCCAGTCCAACATGTGGTAAGGCCAGTTCACATATATCCTTCCAGCTACAGAAGCCACGTGCCGGAGGATGCTGTCCTCCCCCAGCTTTGGACCGCAGCAATTCAGCAAGCTGGCATTAGAAAACTCCCATCTGTGAGTGAAATACTGATGGTCCTCAGCGAGTGACCCRGGACCTCACTCCCATCCTGTTGCATCCCCACAAGGTAGCCCGCACTCCCCTCCCTGACCAGCACTTCTCCCATCCCTGCCACCACCTGCAGTGGATGACTTGGCTCCCTCTGGAAATCCTGGCTCAGCTGCTGGTGTGACAAAGACCTAATGCCGAAACATTTTACACTGTTTTGGCTCATTTTTGCCCCTGGTGGCTCACATGAACAGCTCTGCTGGTAGGTTTGGATGGGGTCCTCACATCTCAGCAAATAGAGAACGGAGGATGCCAGCTCAACTGACATGTCCAAAGCCAAAGGAGRATGAGTGACAACCCCTATGTGCTTGTGAAATGTAAGGGTCTCCTCACCTTTCCTGAGTCCTTGTGACATGGGACATTTCTCCATGGAGTCTTGCCCAGGGCATAACACAGTCTGCATCTCATTCAGGGTCTCTGGAGGTGCCTGTAGTACAAATATTACAGAAAAATAACCAAGTCTGCTCTGACAGAGGAACCCATTTGGAGACCAGCAGGTTGCAAACTCTTTGAGGCATGCACTAGCATACGTTGTCTTGTCCTGCAAATGTTTAAGCAACAGACAGATGCTGCAAACAGATGGGCAGGGTTATGGCCTTGCCATCCCCTCTGCTGTTTGGTACTGCGCTGCTGCCGTGGTGAGAGCCCCAGGGCAGTCCCTGGCAGCCACGTTATCCTCAGCAGCCTAACTAGTGCTCCAAGATAGCGTGGCTGAGTTTGTGTGCAGCATCCCAGCATCAGCTGTGGGGAGGACATCAGCCTCGAACGAATGCTACCTGCGGGGTGCCACATTAGAAGCATCTGCCCCCAGTCAGCTCCTGAGCACGCCCCGAGCCTTGCGGGATGTGCTTCCACCTCCACTCGGAGGCTTTGGCCACTAGCCATGGCACAGATAATATGTGCTACGGTTTGGAAGTCTTTAAGGTAAAACGTTGCTTCTTTCCTGCAATAAAGTTCACAAAATGTTGATGCTTCCTCTCTGCAGCAAGCATGAAGAAGATTTAAAACCCAAGGTGTTTATGGATGTCCTTTAGGGAAGAACTTTTATTTGTTGAGACTGGATTTGGAAGAGGTTTTCCAAGGATTGCTGAGTTGCAGAGTGCTTGGCTCWTACTGAGACTTTAGAAGCAACTTCTTGTGACCTTAGAAAATCACCCTTGTAAATTGGTAGCTCCCTTTCAAAATGTTCTTTTTAAAGCTGTTGTTCAGTAGTTTCTCTGAGAGTGTTTTATTTAGTTTTTAAATATTGTAATGACTGCATACCTTGCTGGCACACACRAGGCTTAACAGGGCCACATGATCTAATGAAGATTCCCAAATGTGAGTGTCTACAGCCTAGGCTCAAAATCTGCATTTACGGCTCTAAGTAAGCAACCTGATGGCCAAAGATGCTTAGCAGCTTCTAGCTTCCGTGATGAGGTATCCTGAATAGTTTGGAGAGGTATCTACCACACCAAGGCCTTGATGTGAACACTGACATCACACAGATCTCATCAATAAATTAATGGTTTAATAAAGAAAGTGCTGACTAAAATATGGGCAACCAAAATTAGACTCYTTACTACTGCAGCAGCAAGGTGAAAACAAGGTTGAGGGATTTGTTCTGATGGCCAAAGTACAAGTGTTGGTGGAAAATCCTGGTTTTGGATCTGAGCTGAAGAGGAAGGACTTTTAATACAACGAGAAAAAATGCATTTCATTTTGGTGCTTGACCAGTGACAAAATGTTTTGGTTTGCTTTGAGGCTTTTTAATCTTAAAAAGAAGGCAGAATAAAAAACACAGCTCTTCTTCTATATTTAGGACCATTTGAAAATGAAAAAAATCCTGCTTCAAACTAAATGACCTTCACTAAAGCAAACTGCTTCAGCCTGAAAATGCTRAAGTGAAACATTTTGATATTTGAGGAAGGAAAGAAGGACTTGTCTTTTCTTGTCATTGAATTACTTCGACTCAGATTTGTGAATCATTTTGGTTGCCTTCATTTTTGCAGGAGACTYTGTTTTTTTTAACAAATTCAATACTCTCCCAAGAAAATATTCCCAGTTCAGTCTGAGGCACAAATGTTTGAGTCCAGTGAGGTTCGTAAGAGCATGGGTGAGCTGAGAGTTTGCACAAATGTCAGGCAGAACTTCTTTTTTGCTGCATTTTCCTTTACATTTTAGGTTTTCTTTGAAATTCTACCTGAATTTCAGGGAACCTGTGGGGTCCTTAGGACCAGCCACCCCTGAAACATTCACAGAGCAAAACTGTCAAAGTCCGTATGCTCTGCCATTTAACCTGTGCACCACAAAAATTCAGATGCCATCTTCAGTCCTGCAAAATATTAAGACAGGCATTTAAGATTTAGCCGGGTGATTAAGCGTGAGCAGCTTGTAATTGTTTCCAGATTCCTCTCGTAGCAGGAGAAAAGGCTCCGCAATTCCTGTCCGCGTGCTCAGTGTAGTAATGCACTTGCAAGCAGAGAAGCTGAAGATGAGCCAAAGAGGACAAGCAGATAYCCTGAATTCTGCAGCTGAGAACGAGCCAGCCTTCCCTTTTAGTCCAATATGGACTGAACCAGTTCGGAAAAGCAGGATTATTTAGCCAGCAGGGTATCTCTGTATCGTGCCTGTAGCAACACCTGTGCACCAGCAACTAGAAAACCCTCTTAAGTACACATGGTGAGATTCAGTTTGCAATTTTTCATCTGGTTTGGGAGCGTTAAATGAAGATTGACTGCTGGAGTCAGCATCATTTGGAGGAATCTGACAGCRTCTGAGCTCGCAGAGGGGACCTTTGTCCTCCCAGTTTTATACAGAGCCCCAAAGATTGCAGACTTTTTGCATAAGCCACGGAACAACCCAGCAAGCCTCTGGAGACACTTGCCTCATATCCCAAACTATTCCCTTCATGCAAAACTACCAATATATTTTTCCCACAGATTGCTTAGTCATGAAAAGAGATCTTCCAAAACTTGCTCAGGGCTTCAAAAACCTTAGCCGCCCCAGCACACGTTCGAAAGCAAAATCAAGGGTCCGCCGTTGCCTTTGAACCCAGCGGGGTTCTGCTCCGGCAGGTTAGATCTCAGGGGCCACATTGCTCCCAGGATTTAAACCAGACCACATGTGAAAAGGCAGCTACCTCTTAATTTTTTTTGTTTTTAAATGGGATAATTTAGGGGCTATGTTTTATTATTATTATTATTACAATTTTAATGGTAAATTCAGCATGCTGCCTTCCCTCCTTAATGAAGGAAACCAGGGACTGGCGCTCAACTTCTTTCGCTTTTCAGAAAGAGTTAATAGCTCCTACAAATCTTTTGTAAAACATAACCATAATCCCACTTTCCCCTTTGCCCTTCCCCCAGAGAGAGAAACAGGGCTTTCATCAACGCAGACCCTTCTCCTTTCCCTACCCCTCTACCTCAAGCTTTCCTCCAAGGTTACATTTGTTTTCGAGGTGCATGGTGAGGACAAGGACATAGGGGGCACAGCTAACGTTGTCTGTTGAGGGCTGTCCTCTCTGCGGTGGGGTGTCTCCGACCAGCAGCCCCTGCCCTCTGCGCCGCCCAGGGCGCCCGGCCGGGCTCTTCGGCAGTGGCCGTCGTTGCCGCCTGCCTGAGACCATGTGTTTGCAGCCAGAGATGACTCCTGCGCTCGGCTCGTTCAGAACAATTTCCTCCCTTCCTGCGGCAGCCCTGGCTGTCGCAAGCACATCTGGTGATTTCTCTGAACCTCTCCACGCTCATTGCTTCATCTCAGTTCAACCCCGGGCTGGAAACGTAGCTCTCGTCTCTCCCCTGGGACACTGCCTGTCTCTCTATCAGCTGAATTCACTGTACGATGGTCCTTGCCATCCCTTCTTGTGCAAAACCCTGTGAGAAGGGTCTTTTTCCAGTACGGAAATCTTGGCCAGTTCCTTGGGGAGATGATTATCTCGGATAAGCCTGCTGCTGGGGAGAGAGGTTCACCACCCTCTGTGGAAACTTGCAAGGTCTGATCTTCATCCAGATGTGATTTTATTTTTTTTAATTTGAGCAAAAGCACTTCAGTCTTTACAACGTGAGAGAGGAGTGAAAAAATACATTTCTGCCATTATAGTGAAGGAAAAAAAAGAAAAAGCCGTTCAGGCTCCCTTTGAAGAGCCCTAGTGCTGAAACAAACGGGATTCTCTTGTTTAAATTAGACGAGACGAGCTCTTCCAGCAGAAAGTGTCTCTGACTGCTTCACRAAGGCGAGTCTGGGTGCGGGTGGTGTTTCCCGTCCCCTGCCCGTGCCCATCACTCCATCGATGGCGGGATGCAGCGGAGCTTGAGAGGTGGGATGCCAGGAATTCCCTTTAGGGAAGATGTTGTGACAGAGCTGATGAAAAATTGCATCCCGCTCAGGCCAAACCCACCTCGCTCTTCCGTGCACCCACCAAGGGCTGAGCTTGGGGCAAGCCCAGGCCTCAAGGGGCCCCTTGAGCGTCGAGAGCGGCGCCCACGGCGCGCTGGCCCGTACGTCTCCAGGCCGTCGGAACAACCCCGACGGTGCCGGGAGAAAACCGATTTACCATGGAGCCACCCAAAGCAGCGGCTGCGTTTCCTCCGCCGGCCGGGGCAGGCAGGCCTGGGATGCTGGCGCTCCCCGTGCCGCCGCCACCGCCGCCGCCGTGCGGCATCGCYGGCGGAAAAACGACACCGCGGCGGCGAGCCGTTGGGGGAAATGAGTGACGGGGGCTCAAGGTTAGCGCGGCCCCGCTGGGGCCCGCGGGGCAGCACAGCACCGAGGCGCCGGGGATGCCTTAACTGCTAATTTGCCGGACGCTCCTGGAGCCCGGCTTGGCAGCCCCCCTCGGGCTGTCGCGGCGTGGAACCCATTAACATTTAAAAATACTTGCAGGAATCGGAGCGGGGAGCGGGAGGGGGGAGAAAAAAAGTGGTATTTGCGGAGGCCCATTCCTCAGCACACTTTCATGTGTGCCAAAGTTTGTTGGCATGGCTCTGCGTTTGATAGGGAACATCTGGGCTGCTGTTGCCGCCTGCGCGCTGGCTGAGGGCAGCGAACAAAAGGGGTCTGTGCAGGAATGTGTGGGGAGGGGCGCGGGGCGYGCGGGCCGCGGGGGGACGCGCAGAAAGCTTGAGGCACAGCCCGCGTCCTTGCAAAGGGGACGAGAGCCTCTTCCCCCCTTCTCCTCCTCCCTCCCCCCGAAAACACGCCGCAGGAATGAGCGTGAGGCAGGGTCTGAAACGCGGATCCGTGCCCGGGACCTCTGCGCAGTCGATTATTGCCGCAGTCTGGAAAAACGGTTGCGCTGAGGGACCCCGCGAGCTGCAGAGCGGGGGAACACGAGCCCCAGCGCACAGCAGCACGTGTGCAGCCGGCGCCCCAGAAGCGCTTTGCAGCCACCCGTCTCCCCGCGCCACGGAAGCAGCTGCGCGATGCCGCGGGGGGGAGGAGGCAGTGGTGCTACCCCAGCTCCCAGCCAAGCCCCCCTTTGAGTGCACCGAGAYGTGGGCCATAGCCCTTCCCACCAGGAACAGCGTGGGTGAAATTTCCTCCACTTCCGATGAGAATTTGGGGTAAGGTTTGGAGTTAGCCCAGTGCCCCAGCAGCAATGCCAAACCCGCGGACCAGCCTTTCCCAGGGACGCAGGATCCTCCAGTGTCATCGCCAGGAGATGGCGTGGAGGGATGAAGGAGAAGCGGATTCAAGCTCGAGGAGGACTAGTCCATCAGGGGCTATTTAAAAATTACAGGCCAGATACAACCATGGGCTCTAGGAGTCCCGGGAGCGCACATGGGAGAGAGATTGCTACATACATAATCCCTCCCTTGTGCTTTTTCCCTAAGGAATTGCTGCTGCCTGCTGCTGGACACAGGACATCTTTGATCTAGCGTCCTGTGACATTTCTGACATTCTGCCTTTGGCCAGCTCCTCCTTTCTACTCTCATGCCTCCAGTATTTTTTAATCCAGTGTTTGCGGTGTTAACAAGTCTTCTCCAAATCTCAATATTTTGACTAATGCCACCAGAGACAAAAATACTGATGTCATTTGCTATGTGCTGATCCATCCTTTTTCTCATTCCATTTTTGCCCAGCTGAATACTTACTCATAAGTGATGGTTTTGGGCATTTCCAAAATTTCTGTTATTAGCGGAGCGTTTTTCTGTTTCCCTCTTTCCAGGATCTGCACTTGGCCTGAAGCCTGCTAGCAGCCTACATCCCCTTTGGCCGTGGTCGTGAGCAGGGACACGTGTTGGGCGCACTACCCAGAGGGGGATTTCAGTTTGCCGCCCACTGCCCCTGAGCAGGGCCCTCCGCACCTGGAGCCGTCGGAGCAGCGGCAGAGCTACAGAGCTTTTAAATTACCAGCACTTTGATCCGCTCCCTCTCTTGCTGGCTGGGATCCTTCTCCATCTCCCCAGCCATGGACTTTCCTCTCTTTGGAGCTGCTCGGAGTTGCCAGAGCAGCCCCAGAGTGGATTCGGGCAGCACTTGGGGCAAGTGTCCCTCTCGATTGCCCCTTGCTCTGACTGCGGAGATACCACTGCCTTGACTGTGCAGCCCTTTGGGAAAGCCCCAGGGAGCCGAAACCTAAAGAAAAATGGTCCAGGGCAGTGAAGCCCCCGGGGTTTGACAGCCAAGACAAATGCTTCTGGCCCCTCTTTAGGTCTCAGCGGTGTGCTACGTGCCATCGCTTTGAAATGACACATTCGACACCGCTCGCAACCCTCCTGGCACTGGCTCCGGCAGCGGGCTCGCCTGGGGGATGCCGACTCCAGAATTGGGCATGTTTGCAGATAAGCTTCCTTCAGGGATATTTTAATTTCGATTACATCAGTGTCAGGACACGGGTTTTCGACAGTGCCAAGCAAGCTCCCGGTCAGCCAAAGAAAGCACCCGGGCTGGCCGGCGTTCGTGCACAGAAACCCGGAGCGTCGGGAAGGGCACCGAACGCTCGGCCCCTCCGCGCCTTCCCCGGCACGGGGCACAACCGGAGAGAGGAAAGGCAGCTCGGTACGTGCTGCAAACCCACCTCCGACTGCAGTGCAGATGGTCCTGCAGGGTTGCCTCTTCTGGGGCGAGTTGTGAGGAACTAAATAAAACCGAGCCGGTATTTGGAAACTCCTTGCAGCCGTCACTGGGGAATGTAAAGCCATATATAAGCACGCGACACCTAGTTTAACAGTCAATGCCCTGTTTTACAGAGAGGGAGGGAATGATGTATAAGTGACTGCTGTGTGTTAATGGTGCTAGATGTCCCCTTGTTCCGCTTCTAAAAACAAAGTAACTAGGAGTGGCTGATTTACTCCTATTTTATCATTCATTAGCATTGCCAAAGCTTACTACCAGCTCTCTGAGCAAGAGCCAAATCTCTCCTCCGTCTGTGGAGATCTGCCTGTGCCTCCAGTCATTCCCCATAGCCTTCTCTAGACACTTTTTCTTTCCATCAGATCTGCCCGAAACACGGCGGTGGGGCTGGAGGCCAGCGCGCTGAGCGCCGTGATGCTGCAGGGCCATCACGCCCCAGTAGCGCTCGAGACCGACTCTCTCCGGTTTCCTCGCTCGGCCAAGGCCGCTGATGGAAAAGAATCAGCTCCGCGGATGACTGGGAGCCTTTTTCCTTCTCAAAAGCACGGAAACAATTTAAGAGCCTAAGTCCCATTTTCCCGTGCGGTTAAAGGCCCCGTCAGGAGTTAGACTGTTAATCACGTTCGCTGCTTTTGAAAGTTGCCGTGGAGCTTCACCGGTGTCTTTAACATCTCAGGGTGACCCGGCCGCCTTTGAAGTCGCTCCGTAAGGACCCCGACTGTAGCGTCTGCAAAGGAAGCCGAAGCTCAGACCAGCCCTGCTCGCTTTGGGAAGGGARGCCCGGCTCCCCGCCTGCTTGCCAGTTCGACGTGCGTTTGCCCTAAACCTGCTCCTGGGACGGTTAAAATTAATCAAGAATCCAGTGAGATTTCAGGGTTGCTCAAACCGTTCCTTCCAACGCAGTTACTTTGAATTGGCCCATCGTGGTTTCCAAACTGCTGCCTAACGTGGGCCAGCTGAAAAATTCCCGGTGCAAAGGGCTTGCTTGGGCGGGGGGAGTTTGGTGGGAAAATGCCAATTTAACTTTTCGCAGGCAAGGGTAGTTTCAACAGTTGTTTCAACTTGAAAAAATTGACATGCATTTCCAAATTGTCCAAATGTTTGGCTTTTGCATTTCCTTCAGTGACACATCCCAGGGTTTTAGTTTAAAAGGTCTTTTCTCTTCAGAATTAGGCTGCGTATAGGAAAAACCTATCAAAACAGGAAGTTTGAAATTATCAAAGAAAAATATTTTCATTGACCTAGAGAGATCTTATCCTTCGATTTTTTGGTTCACGAAATTTTTCAGGACTGACTCTTCATCCCCAGGAGAGATGAGAAATACTGTCAGTACCTCAAAAATGCTGGCAAAAGAGAAAAAGCTATTAGTTACCAACCTCTATTTTTAACCTACAACCAAGCATCACTTCTTGTGGGTGACACTTGAATTCTCGTAACAGTCTGCTATTGGGTTCATCAATGCTTTTAAGTTAGAGATACTTAAGATATACTAGATACTAGATATACTAGATATACTAGATACTAGAGATGCCCAAGTTTTCTTGGGCAGAACATGCCCCAGGCACTCTGCTAACATTTCTGCTTTCAGCTCTTACCTGACAACAGTCCTATTGATTTCTGAAGTGACCATCTAATATCAGGTGTTTTTGTTATCCATCTATTTAGGAAAATAAAATGTAGGTTTTTTTTCTTTTTAACTGCTTTAAAAAGGGTGTTTGGTTTTCTCCCTGCTCAGTTCCATAACTCGAAAGGGACYGGATGGATTCTGCTCAAAGTTTCCCAAAAATATCACCACTGGGTAAGGGCCAGGCATGCGACCTGGAAAATGAATGTTTTCAGAAGTTATTAGCTTATGAAAAGAAGGGTTATAATGGGAACTGTTTTACTGCCATAATTATAACACCGCGAACAGAGCCTGCTGCAATACATAACATTATCAAGTGCCTGTCAGCGTTTAATAGAACTCTTAATTAACTGCTGTGGAGAAACATGGCAAAAATTCATTTTCAAGAAAACTTTTGGGAGCTGCATAATTTCTTTTTTTTAAGTCTGTCTCTATGGGAGCCTTCATAAAGTTCATAGGACAGACTAAATACAAGACACAAGTGTGTATCTTGTTGGCATTACTTAATGATAGGATTTTCTTTTCTGTTAAACTACATAATCCAGAAACAACAATAATGTTTGCGTTGGGTCCGAGCCAGGCACTTCAGATCTGGATTTTAACCTTCGCGGGGTTTGGGGTTATTCTGAGCCAGGGGCTTGATTTGGCTTGTGAGAGAGGGAGGGCTTGTTCGTAACCTGCGGAGCCGACCTTCCGCTGCGGTTTGCCCTCCTTCCCTCCCTCCTCCTCCACGCCAAAGCTCTCGACGCTCCCCTCCAGCATTTGGGGGCATCCCTATCTCGTAGCAGCGTTTTCCCGYGCGGCGATGCTGCTCACCCCTAAATCCGCACTGGGCAGCCTGACGGCAGGGCTCGGCGTCCGTGGCCCAGGCACAGAGCRGGATTATTATAATTAGTTTTTCACGATCAGCTTTGCAGAAGGTATCAGCTCAAAACTGGCCAGACCGAGTGTTTCTCTCCCATTTCAGGGCCTTGCGGGTTCGCGGAGAGGGTGTACGGGGAAGCTGCTGCTGCTGCTGCAGCRTGGTCTCCGCGCCATCTCCGGGAGCCTCTCATGGCCCCGGCGCACCTTYGGGACCCGGCCTCCAAAATCCCGCAGTGATGCCCCGGCAGCGAGGTCCTGCCCTGCCTGCAGCGGTGTCGGTGCCCGGGCCGGAGGGCAGCGCCAGCGCCCGGCCGCCCCGCCGCTCCGTCCCGCAACCCCAGGTCTCCCGGCTCCATCAGTCCTGCGCCTCYGCCGCGGGGCCGCGTCTCGCATAAACCTTCTGGTGAGCGAAAGGCAGGTCACGCCACGACGGTTCGGTGCCGCCCGACAGCCCAGACTTATTTTTAATTCTCTCTCTGCGCCCTCCGCCCCCTCCCTGGCCCCCGCACCGGGGCCCGAGCGGCCCCGCTCGGCGCGCTGGCAGGCTGCATGCATTTCCTCCGATAACGCCGACAGCCCAACAGCTGCGCGCTGTCCCTGCAGAGATTAGTTTGTTTTCCTAACACAATTACTGCCACGTGGCCCTGCTTTCTGCGGGGATCAAGCCTGGATAGAGATAAAGAAGCGATAAGATCTCGCGCTGCTCAGGGCCGCGCTGCAGCCTCGCTGCCCGCCGGACCGACGGCACAGTTTCTTCCCGTGGGCGCACGACACCCCGGCTGCAGGTTGCCTGCACCCTCCAGTGCCGGCCCCAGGAGCCTGGGTAGCTTTAGTCGCGCTAAAACCCGAGGGTTCGGTTCCCAGTTTTCTCCGCGACACCCAGGAATTATTTTAGGGTGCATCGGTGCAATATGGGGTGCAGCACGGCCACGCTGCAGTGATGTAGCCCCAGCAGTAAGCCTGCACGGTGCGGTACGGAGCCGGTCGGGCTTATCAGATGTGCCACCCCTGCTGGCTGAGCGCTTTGGGCCAGCACAGCTGGTCAGCATCTGGATCAAAGCTGACCTGCCTGCATCCAGGTCAGCTGTCTCTGCGCTGTCTCCTTTCCTGCTAGTGCTGGGGTTAACCCCGACTAGCTCAGCTATGCCTGCGCCCCTGCAAGGAAAATGTGCATTTGGCCTTCCCCAGCCTCCGCTTCCCAGCGCTTATAATGCAGGGAATGATTCTAGGAAAACACACAGGGAAAGGTCTCACCTGCACACGGAGAGGGAGTTCACCCAACCTAATTTTAAGCCCGTACTGGGACGCTAACGTCCGCAGCAGCGGCACCTCTGCRGTCAGCAGAGCTCACCTGAGGTCTACAGCAGGTAATTTTGTCTCACAAGCACATCCAGTACCTGCTGAGGGGTAGCTGGTACCAGAAATGATCTGCAAAGGGTAAAAAGCGTTTGGGAAAAGGCTGGTTAATGAAGAAGCTGTACCGCTGTACCCGGGTGCAACTGCTCTGCTGAGCGTGGGCGACCTGGCAGGGCGCGAGTCGGGGCCGCAGGCTTCCCCAAACTGCTCCCCGAGCCGCAAGGATGAAGCCTGCCCGCSTACGCCGGCGCCTGCTCCGCGAGGCTGCCCTGGCCCCACGCTGTGCCGCGGGCTTCGGGGCCGCGGCAGCGCCCGCGAGAAGCTGGTCAGCTCTAGAAACGGGAACGCCGTGATCCCAAGGGCAGGTCCGGTATCGGCACTCTCCGCCACATCCAGTGAAGATCTTTCTGTGTTTCAGACCCGAATGCGGGAATCCGGGTGTGGGGAGCAGCTCCCGAAAGCCTCTGCCGGGGTTGCCGGGAGAAGTGGTGCCTGCCGGGAGCGGACGCTTTGGGAGCCTTGCTGCCTTCAGAGAGACAAGCATCCTTGCCAGATGTCTCTCATAAAGCTGCAAGTACTTTATTTTAATAATAAGCCTTAATGTATTCATTAAAGGCTCCCAGTGACCTGGGATGAATTTCCCCACTATTGTAAAGAGCTGTGGGAATCTGGAAACCGCTGCATTACAGTTAATAACTTTAATTTTACAAGGCCAAAAATAGACAACTGAAAAAATACACAAACTCACTGTTTCCAATTAAGAAAGGATTTCTTCTAATTCCTCTGCCACTGGCATTCCTGTTTAGCAAACAATATCAACAGATATTCAACCGTAGACAAGAGGAAAAGCAAACAGCCACCTTCCGCCTCCCAGTTACAAGGCCCGAGGAAGAACCCGGGAGCCTTCCTCCTCACCGAGCGACTGGTGCACCAAGAGCCGCGGCCTGCTCGGCGGTGGGAACCGGCACTGGGGGAGCCGCGGACAGACCTTAACACCCACCTCTTCAAACCGATGCGCTGCGCGGACGCYGGAGCGCTTCATTAGAAAGGAGAGTCTTTCCGACCCGTCTTTTCCCTGCTCCCTTCCAGGGGTCCTAGCTAGGAGGTTAAAGGGGTTCGCTGGGGTCCTGGGGTCCTGCGGAAGCAGGCGGGTAGCTGGCTGAAGCGTCCTGCTAACACGCAGGGTTAAAGGGATCTCCAGATTTTCGGGCCAGGAAGGACTATTCCCCCCAGATCAGTCTGGCAGAGATCGCTGTGGATTTATTTTGTCTGCCTCTTTCTTCCTCTGCAGAATGAGGGGCAGTTCGTTTCCCAGGGAAAAAAAGCTGGGAACTGAAAACAAAACAATTCTGCCGATTTTTTTTTTTTTTTAATTTCTGGGAATCTAATGTTTTCCAGCCCAAATCTTTTAATTTCCAGTTTGGTTCTTTCTTGGCTTTTCAATTAAAACCTGAGTTCTTCAGAAAGATGACAGACGTGTTGCATAAAAACATTAGTTTAAGCACCAGTCGAGCACCCCGGGGAGGACGAGGGGCGTTTCAAAGGCAAAGTTTTGTCCAGCCTAACACCCGGCTCTCCAGCCGCGGAGGGCGCAGCACGGATGACGGACATCTGCCGCCTTACACAGCTCTAGAGTCATCTCTCCTCTTTCTCTGGGGATCCCACGGCCGGAGCAGTACGCATACCTTCCTTACGGTCCGCAATTCCTGCTTTACCGTCGCTGCGCCGCGGCCTCTCAGCATCAAGCAGCGCGAATGGAAGCGGCCCCTCGTAAGGACGGCTCTGCGTCTGAAAACAGATCTCAAAAGCTCCGCCACCGCCTTGGCCTAGCAAAGCCCTCTGAAAGGCAAATCCGATATTCCTTTCTCAGCGCTCGAGCTGCGAACCCGACCCGTGGTGAAGGCGATTCGGCAGGACGGGAGACAACCCCGACGGGGCTGCTGGAGAGGGGCAGTGCAATCGCCCCGGATGCGTTCCCCACTCCCGCTCTCGAATGGCACGTCCTCCCGTCCCAAACGCTGCTGCTGGCTGCTCTCTTGCCTATTTAAACCCTTTGCAGGTGATCTCAGCCTGAGTAGGTCCCAAAAGGCACTAAAACGCTCTCCAGACCACTTTAAGTACAGAGCGGAGGTGTCGGCCTCATCCCGCTAAAGCGGCAGGAGGGAGAGCGCGCTCCTGGAGACCAAGAGCTGCTTGCACGCAGCGGTGGAGTCCGGCCGGCCCTTCCCGGAGGGATCCAGATCCAGACTGATAGAAGTGAAAAATGGCTTTTGTGAGCCTCGGCTCTATACTTCCCCATAAATAAGGCAGCTCTGTAAATTGGAGGGAGAGGGGGGTGTCAAAATGGCCAGTCGCCTGTCAAAGCCATGCAGGAACGTTGTTCAGGAAAGCGTCTCGATTTGGGAAAACGCACAGGCACGTCCTTAGATCCCTTTGAAACCACCGGGAACGGAGCATCTGCTTAGAGACCCGGCAGCCGAAAGGCATCTAAATGCCTAAAGGTACAGACAAGCCCTAGACACCGGCTGTTAAGACCCAGATCCTGAGACGATGCTTAGGCACACACGGGGTTTTTAGGCGGAATTAAGAGCTTGCATACTTTTGCGGATAGGGGCTTGAGGTGCACAGGTGCCTTTAAAACACCCACCCCTAATGACTTTCCTGAAAAGAGCAGATTTAAGCACACGTGTAGGGACTTTTGCAATAAACCTTCTTGTAATGGGAACGGCCTTGCTTTCCCCCTCAGATCCTGGCTTTGAGGGGAACGGCGATGCCAGCCCTGGTCTCGCCTAGCTGGCGTCAACCGCAGGGCTGAGCGTGCTCCAGGTCCGGGCCAGGGGAGGGTCAAGCTCAGGCCGCCGGTCTCCACTGATCTCCGTTGCTCATGAAGCCGGCAAAGGGAAGGAAACCTCCAGTTCATCGGCGGCGCGAGCCCTGCAGGCTCCCGTTTTATTGATGCAAGAGCGGTTCTGCGCCTTGGACTTCCCCAGCAGCTGCTCCGAGGAGCCCGCCGGGCCAGATCCCTCCCGGCCGCAATCTGCCCCGGTCTCCGGGGGCCGCCTGCCCCGCGGATTTAGCAGAGCAGAGGAGTCCTCCTTCAGTTCCTACTGTCGGAGAGACCTGCCAGCGCCCAGCAAGTCCCACACCGGCCACGCAGCATCCCCCAGCCTCGCTCCTCTGCTTTCTCCTTCCCTTCCTCTTAATTCTGCCCGGAGATATTCGACCAGACGTGCCTAAAATGTAGCACAGCTAAGCAACCGCGCTAAACCTCCAACGCGAACAAAACCACAAGCACCACCGAGCTTCCCCAAGCCTCCTCGTATACATTTCCTATTCCTGTGCGCGAGTCTACTACCGGGTTTCTCACATCAATGCCCTGGCTACAGCTGGTTGAAAAATTTCCATCTAAACATTTTTTAGCAGATCATTTTTCAGTTGAAGGCTACTTTTTTTTTTTCTTTAAACAGGGGGGAAAAAAACCCTCTCTGTTTTCATGGAAAATTGCTTGGCTTGTCTGAAATGTCAAAAACCTAGAAACCATGGAGTTTTGGCCTCAAGCTGCAAGTTCTTGGTTTTAACCAAAAAACATGATTTTCATTCTTCATTTTTTTTAGTGAAAATTATTAAAAAAAAACTTTCAGAGAGAATAAATTCTCTTGCTTTCATTAAAAATGTTCATGGGGCAATGGCTACATTCAGATTTTCAAAGAGTCCACCTCAAGAGACCATTAAGGAAATTAAATAGTCACTGTGCGAAAGGGAAAGAACTGGTGTGGATTAAAAACTGGCTAAGAAGCGGCGCAAAGATACATGATTCATTTGCAGCTTGACATTAGGTTAACAGCTGGGCGTCCCCCAGCCCTGCTCTGGGCTTTAATATATTTATCAGGGATCTGGAGAGGAGGATGAAAAACGAGGTGGCAAAGCTCGCAGACGACGCGGACCCCTCGGGATTTGCAAGGAGCGGAGGAGCGTGGGCTGGATTACGTGTAGTGGCGCGACCCGCTGGGCTCAGGGCTCCCACCACCCCGTGTCCCCTCGAGGTGCCGCATGCACCCAGCGTGGGGACTGCAGGTGCCACCGGGGCTGGCGCTGGGGCTGGACAGGTCGTGCAGGGCTGGAGGCAACGGAAAGCAGCCAAACAGCCCTTGCTGCTGCCTCCATGGAAGTGGACGGCCACTGCAGGGAGGCTCCTTCTTGCACCCGCACGTGCCCCAGGCGGCCGAGACAGCGAGCAAGCCCTGGTGCCCCTCGGGGAGGCACCTGCTTCACGTGCGTGTGGCGTCCTCCACCTTGCTCCAGGGGCGATGCTCAGCCAGCTCCACCCTGCCGCTTGCCCTCAGGAGACAACCTTGGAGCAGTTATGGAGAGTCGCCCCGCGGAGCCATCCGATCGGATCGCTCCTTTGCTCCCGCAGAAGCGTTTTGCTGTGGTTGCTTCACCGCGTGGCACGGGAGCTGGGAAACCTTCGGCGGTGCCAGATGAAGCGGCGCAGAGGCCTCGCCGGGCGGCAGGCAGGAGGAAGCACCACGCCGCAAGGCTTCTGTGCAGAATGCAGAACGCCTGGCGCTGAGCGCAGTGCCAAAGCCGATTAGGGAGGTTGACTGCTAATCGCTGGGGTGCAACCGCCGGCTTTGGGGCCCGACTCGAGGCCCAAGGCTGGAGGGAGCAGCGCCCCGCGGCAGCTCCGCGGGCTCCGCGCTCGGCCGCGCTCAGAGCTGCCGGCGCGCAGATGGGCTGCAAGCGAGCGCTAGCTCTGCCGCCCCATCTGGAGCCCATGTACAGCAAGTGGCAAGATTTATATTGTGCTGAAGCATTCCACAGTTTTGAGCACAGAAATGATTGAACTCCAGATGTTAACAAGATGCAGGACCCTTTTTATTATTAAAAACGTGATTTCTTGTTTTGCTCATGACAAAACCCATCAGATTAACTTATTAGGAGCGGAACTGCCATCAGCTCGGGTGGAAGCGAGGACTGCTGCGGCTCGGCGAGAGCTTGTCAGGGCGCTCGCAGAGCCTGGCCGGCTCCTCTGGGGCAAAACCATGTCCAGCCACTCCTCTGAGTGGGGCCGGGGTCAGGACGTGGGCCAGGACTGGGCCACCTCCCTGTGTGCTAGCGGGCGACCCCCTGTGCCTCAGTTTCTCCATCTCTCAAGGAGAACAGGAGCCCAAGGTGTAAGGGAAAGCTCTGAGTGAAGGCACGCTCTGTCAGCTCATCTCAATCAAAGCCTCTAGCAAAGGCTTTGCCACTTCGGCGTCATAGCCCAGGCCAGGAATCAAGCCCTGCCTGGCCGGGTGGACACCCCAACCTGCCTGCTCTCCTCCTGGTTCCTCCACCTGCCTGCTGGAGGGACGAGGAGGACCCAGAACTTGCGGCTACCAAGCCACAGGGTCCCCCCACCCCACCAGGGCAATTCAGCAAGCAGCTCTCTGGCCCCGATCTGCTTCCCAGGAGGCCTTRAAATGTCACAAATTTCACTTCCCATCAGAGAGGAACCAAATTTCAGAATACCTCAAGCTTCTGCAAGTCATAAATGCTCTTCTCCATGCAGATCTGACAGGAACATCCTTCGGCGGCATGCTGAATGGCACGGCTAACATCTGTAACCCAGAGAACGGGATGGGCTGGGGGCCTGTCTGGAGCTGTCACATCTTCACTGCTTTATCGCAGGAACTTTATCACAAGCTCATAACACACACATCTTTGCACCACGAGATCAAACAGGTACAGGATGGCATCACAGCTTCCTGTCACAGGATGGCCCCCAGCAGCTCTTGCAGCTCCGTGCTGGGAAGAGAAAACAGGCTACAGGCTGTGCAGGGGAGAGGACCTGAGTGTGCTCGTGGTGGTGTTGCATAGCCAGCTCAACTCACAGGACCCTCCAGAGCAAGGTGCTCGTTCCCGATGTGCAACACTTTTCAGGACCTTCAGGCTTCTACCTGCGTACAGCACATGTCTGCCCAGAGGGAAAGAAACATTTCTGTGAGTGCAAATACCTCCTTGTCCCCAGCTCAGTGCGGCCAAGCTGGAGCAYGACAGCCTCTCCGCGCTTAGCACATGCGACCGTCTTCCCGGGGGGGAGAGCRGGAGGCGGAAGAGCAGAACAGCAAAATCTTCAGAGCGCCGGGGCTGCTTGTGCCTTGAAGCTCTTGAGCTGTGCCTACCACGCAATCCAGAGGACTGCTCTGCCAAGCAGGGTTGGTACATCAAAGCGCTCTTTACTCCAGCTACTCGTGTACCAACCAGCAGGAGCAGAGATGCCTCTGGTTTCGGCACGGATTAGCCGTGTACCAGGATTGCTCCGAGTACAAGGCAGGGCTTTTACAGCCCACACAGGGCTTCGGCATTACTCACGTCCAACAGCGCTGGRGACTACGCTTGCCAGCTCCACCACGTGCCCAAGAAGAAAAGCCGCAGCCCTTTTCATCTTCCCACTGGCACCATCTGCCGCCCAGGGACCCCATTTCACTCTGGACCCTCAGCCCAAGCCAGGGCATGGCTGATGTTTGAGCCGCCCTGCGTGGCCCCACCGGCGGGCACTGGCCACGTGCTCCAGAGCGAGCAGACGGACGGTGCTGTTTGCCGGCAAACTGCATCCCCTCGGCCCTCCCAGGACGCCCGCGCCGAGGCTGGGGCTGCCCAGGGCTGCAGCGCCCCGCTGCCGCCTCCGGAGCAAACCTGCCAGCCCGCGGGGCTCGGCGCTGCACGCCGTCCTCCTCCCACGGCCGCGAGGCTCCGAAACGGCTTCTGCGGAGCAAAGCAGCATTTGTTCACCCAGAGGGACCCCATAAAGAGAGCCAAGGACCTCGCCCTCCACCTGACCTCSTTTTATTCCTTCTTCGCCTGTTTTGGGGGAAGTTTCATCCAACGCAGACCCTTCCCCGCTAGCCAGGGATGCTGAGCTGAGCCCTTGGTGTCTGCCGGTGACTCTGCTCCCCGCAGCGAGGGGGTAGCTGTGGGCCAGCGCCCTCCGGCTCTGCACAGCCGTCCCGGGGGGACCTCGGCAGTGGGGTGCTTCCGCAATTAAAGACCTCTCTGCTGCTTCCCTCAGTGGTGTTTGCTGTTTGCAGCCTGCCTCCGTCATCGCTTCCGCTCCCGTTTGCTTTTACCTAGTGGCCTTTGATTCGATACAACATCGCCGGGCAGAAGCGCAGGCAAAGCTCAGCCCCAAAGGGCAGAACCATCTCCGGAGCCAAACCGGAGGCTCTCCGCAAAGCTCCAGCTCCCCTTCCCCAAAACTGGCTAAAAGAGCATTATTTAATTCTGTGAACAAGAGCATCAGGAGGAAGGAAAAGCAATGCTTTTCTTTTTTTTGGCAAAACCCCCCCAAATATTTAACCTTCTCCCCCAAAAGCTGCTTATGATCGCGGTGCAAGAGGTATACAAGTCTAAATGCAATCAGCCGGCCCCGTTAGCCAGCCCGGGTCATTAGCAGCGTGTTGTGGGGGAGACACCTGCGGAAAGGCCCAGCCCTGCGTCTCTCCCCGGCGCAGCGGCAGACGGGCCCGCRGAGGAGCGGGTCCTGCAGGCGCCCCATCGCCGCCGCCTCTCCCTGGCGAGGGCCAGGGGCACCGCGGGCCGGGGCTCTGCAGCATCTGGGAAGAGCGAGCTCCGAGCTCTGCTGACACTAATAATTTTTCCCCCTGTTCTTGGCACAGTGCATTCTGCTCAAGCACACTTCAAAGGGGCTGCTCTGCGGCAAGAATGTTTCAAAAATATAATATTTCCATCTGTTATTCCAATGGTGTATGCTGGGGGACTCTTCCTCGCAAGCTATTTGCCTTCTTTGCTCCCATTAGAGGCACRAATATTTGACTAGCGAGCCCGGGGGGCTGCGAGCAGCGCCCTAACCCTGTGACGCGGTGCGTAGCTAGCGCCGTGCTGCACCCTGGCCAGCAGCTCCCCTTCTCCTGCACCGCTGCACCACTGCACCTTAATGCTCCTCTGGAGAGCAGGAGGCAGGCAGAGAAGCAGATTTTTTTTATTTAATTAAAGGTAATAAATCCCCTCAATTCAGCAACTTCATTGCCTGTGTCCCTCCTGCCCGAGCAAATGGCACCTGCAGCTTTTGCAGCCTTGCATTTCGCTCAGGACACAGTGGCCCTGTTCCAGTTCCCAGCCCCAAAGAGCCAGGAGCATCCCAGGGCCAAAAACGCAGGGCGYGACCACCCCTCCACGACAAACACGTGCACCAGAAAGTTTGGATACCTCCGTATATGTGCATGCACCTCTGCCACTGATAAACTGCCAGACCAAAACCCCATAAGCCCACGCTTGGTGTTATTTCTTCGCCTGTGACATTTGCAGGACGGGGTCTGGTCCTACAGACCAGGCTCCCCTGGGTGGCACCTCCTGACACCGTTCCTCGGCTCTCCGGTAAGGACAGCGTGGGTAATCCTGGCCCATCGGCAACTCATGTCTCTGCTTGGCTTGAGGGGGTAATAAAGCAGCATTGGCACGGACACCCGGCCTGGGCAAGCGCCCGGTGCTTTTCCAGAGGCCCTTCCTGGCTCCGCAGCCTCCCYGCAGCAGAGGCGGCAGCACCCTCGGTCCGGGCGTCCCTCCCCAAGGAGGGAGGGGAGGCAGAGGCGGATGCCCGTCCTCAGCGCATCCCGTTGCTCTGCCGTTTTCTGCATTGCACGAGCCACAGKAAGACTTTGCCATGCTCCAGGCCAACGCGGAATAGGTCTTTTAGGGAAAAGCAAACAGTGTGTAGAGCAGAAGCAACAGTGAGACCCRATTTCCTACCTGTTCACATTGCAAGGCTGCGCTCTCCAGCCCGCGCTCCGGTGTTTGAGAAGAGCCGAGGTCTTGCGCCAGCCTTTTCCTCTGTGGGGATATTAACGGTGTTGCTCTCTTCTCACCACCTCCCGTTTTTCACAAAACTTCTCGAAACTTTAAGCCTCTGCCTCACTATCAAGTGGGTCAAATTTGGAAACCAATTAAAGGGTGGAAATAAGGAAAAACAGGCAGAAAGTTGTTTACAGAAGCCTCAGGACTTCTCAGGACAGGATGCATGCAGGCAGGCCCTCCAAGGGCCAGAATTACCATATGTGTTTAGATATAGATATAGATATAGATATAGATATGTATAGCCTGTGCTTTCCTCACTGTCGCCCTCGAGACTGTTACGGCGAACGGAGTCCTCTGCTCCTCCCTACAGCCACAAAAACGGGCCGGGAAAGGGCAAAGGGACTTTCCCAAGCTCCCGCGAGGCGGCYGGGGAGCAGCGCCCTGTGACTGCTGCCGCCGTGGCCGAGCTAACCACGGCCGCCCCGTCCCTGCCGGCGGTTTCAGCGCAGCGTTCGGAGCGGGCGGCTCRTCCGTGCCCCGAGCGCGCCGGCAAGGGAAGCAAGTCTTCCAGCGCAGAGGTCCGAGGCTTCGCGCTCGCAAAGCCCAAGCCCCGCTCGCCTCCCCTCCCGCGCCCAGAAGTTTTACAACGCGAAGACAGCGAAGGCTTCCCRGCCCCTCGGAGAGCAGGGGAGATGATAACTTCCATTCGTAAGCCACGGCCAGAGCAAAATGAGCCTTTATTTTTATGTGGCCCATTATAAGTCGTTATTTAGTGCTCCCAGGTGCCCTGTATCAAAGGCACATTCCTTAATAAGCAGCCGTCGGAGGCTACGCTGCTGCCCTCCTGCACGTGGATGGCACAGAAGAGGTCCTGAAACGGGCTCCAGCCCCCGGATCTCGTCTCCCTCTAAGCCCGAAAAAGCACAAGGGAAGGTCGCGCCCCGCGGCCAGCGCAGACATCCCCGCAGCCGCATCCAAGCGAGCGGCGCAGGATTAGTCCCCCCTCCGGCTCGGCAACCCAGCGTAACCCAATCTACTCAGCTGGAAACAGAGCTTTTATTGCATCCTGAGTCATTTAGAGTTCCTTTTTATAAAACCAATAATCTTCTCCCCTTCCCTGATTTAACAAGCTCCCAAATGCCTGCTCTCGGGACGTACCAAACCTTCRCACTTCCCCGGCCCCCTTCCCCGCGCAGGAGCTGCCCTCCTGCATCAGGCCTGATGCAAAGCGGCGTCCCAGGGCCCCGGCAGCGCCCAGGGTCTGCTCAAAGGGTGCTGCTGTGGGAAACCTCAAGCCATGGGCATCCCCGCTTTTACACATTTCACCTCAAATGGGCAAGCAAGCCCGACTGGGGCCCGACCAGAGTCCCCACGGCGATGGCACGATGAGATGCTCCAAGGCAATGTCCCCTCCCCACGAGGGCATGTCCAGCTGAAGCCTACAGAGCCCAGTCCGGGACGGCAGGCCCTCGAGTCAGGTTTGCACCGTGTCTGCAGGCTCGGGCAGAAAACACAGTGTTGGCTGAATTCAAGCGCTGTGGAAGGTGTTCGCTGTCAGGGCTTTTGTTGTTGTTGCAGATAGGAGGAAAGAGGCCACTGAGCAGAGCTGGTGACAGAGAGCTAAGTTATTATTATTATTTAACAGAAAGCTCAGATTTTGCAACACATGAAATCCATCATGCTAGCCACGTAAACATATCGAGGAGTCTGGATGGCTGGAGTCCCTTTGCTCAGTTCAGCAACAGAGAAAAGCACTGCACAGTGGCACAGAGAGGGAGTTTGCGATTTAAAATGGACCTCATTCAATAATTATGTCAGCGTTTGTTGTAATAGTAATCAGTAACAGTTAATATAACTTACAGTAAATACCAGATTGCCATTTAATAGTGTTAATATGTAACCTATAAAACATATGTTTGTGTAATTACACTGATAAGTTTCCAATCAGCAATGAGCAGAGATAAAATCTGTCCACAAATCCTTACATGAAAAAATAAAAAAAACAAAACCCCATGCAGTTGAAAGCAAAATTTGCAGAGTGTCTTTGGGAGCAGAGAGCAGCACGGTGCGGAAGGGAGGGCTGTTGGCGGCCGCAGAACGGAAGYGATAAGGACTCGAGCTGTCCTCTGCCACCTCTTAGCTCTGCTGCACATCGCCTCAGCGGCGGGTGCAAATCGCCCTCTCCGGGAGGGCTCCTTTTGCAGAGCCGCGCAAGGAAATCCRGGGAAGGCCTTTTCCAGGAGAGCTGACACCCAGCCTCTCCATTCGATGCTCGCAAGCCCAAAAGGAGCGGACGCTCTCCTGTATCCGAGTATCCCCAAAGCGTCAAAGGGGCTACGTCCCCTGCCCTGGCATTCTTGCTCCCMGGCTGAATACGCCTTCGTCTCCCTGCACGCTGGGGAGACGGCTAAGGCGCTCGCAAAATGTCCACGAGGCAAACGAGACTTTGATGACCCCCCCTCCCCTCCCCTCCCCTCCCCAGCAATTTCCTGCGCTCTCGGGCTGGGGAACATATTGGCACATCTGAGCCCTTTCGCTCCGTGCTGCACCTTCATGCACCAAAGGGCCTCAGCAGAGCCGCCGCCGGGAACAGCGGCTCCTTCGGCCGGAGCAGGGGCGCCTGGCAATGCCCCACAGGGTCAGCGGAAAAGGGGGGAAAAAAAAAAAAAA
>NW_020451015.1:336592-410904 GCF_003343035.1 Apteryx rowi
TGAAAAAAAAAAAAAAAACACAAAACCCCCCAACAACCCCCCCACACACACACTTACACAAATACAGAGCACAGCTCTCTCGGAGCGAAGCGGTTTGGGGTTTGGCACCAAGCAAGGTCACCACGGGCTCAGTCAGCCTCTGTGCAGTGCCCTACCTGTGCTCCGGTCACCTACAGAGGGATCAAAACCAGGAGACTCCTAGGGCTAGGAAACTCCCCCAGTTTAAAGGTGGAGAAGGTTTCCTTACATATAGACACAGGCAGGTTTTCCCCAATTTATTATTTAAATAAAGTAATAACATTACTAAATAAGCAAGCATTGAAAATGCCCAACCAGAACCACTTGCAAGCTTGGGGTGAGTACAGTTGGATGCTTTGGCATATATCTGTATTTTGCTCAAAAATGAGCAAAATAYATGGGCATCTTCCTCAATGACTTTTTTTTTTTAAATTAAAACAAATTGGCATATTTTAAGGGGTAAGCGCTATTCAGAAGGATCAGCTCTCCCACTGCTGAGAGCTGAGATTGCCTCACTGACGCAATGCAACTTCACCGACTTCCACCAGTTGCACTCAGACTKCAGCTTATCCTGGACAGCCCCTTCCCGGGGTGAAGACCCCATTAGAAATAAGAACGAACGTGCCGAACACATCCTGTAGGATCAACACAGATTAAGGCTGTTCCTAAGCARACTGGTGCTTTGACATCTTTTCCCCTTTCAAAATCAACTCGTCGAATTTCTTCCCTACCTTGGCAGACTTGGCTAGAGTAGCCAGTGAACAAATGGGGCATAAAACAACTGGCACTTAAAATCTAATATCCAGCTGCACCCTGGCACAACTGGAGTCATCTGTGAGTAATTAGAAAATATAAACAGTTGCAACAGAACTTTGGTTCCTATACTCAGCAAGACGTTAATGGGCTTTTCTTCAGCCAGAAAATCCTTATTACGGTGATAAATTCTTAGCCCTTTTTCCTAAACCAGCATGAAACATTACAATGGAAAAATGACAAAAGGAGAAACATACCCATTTTTGGCAACGCTCGCGGCCAGGACAATGGAGCAGGAGTGAGCCCAGCGCGACAGGATGGAGCCCGTCCCATCCCGGCTCTCCTCCCCCAGCCCTGGGGCACCTTCGCTGCTCAGGTCCGCAGCTCGGGCGGCCCACGGTGACGTGGGCACACGCGGTGCATTCCCGGAGCTGGCCCATCTGTCGTGCCAGCCTGAAGGAGCAATCGTTTCTACGTGGTTTTCCCCAAGTGGAYGACCGAGATGGAGCCACTTCTTACAGGACATGGGAACTCAAACCACGTCTCAGCCACACTTGTGTTTTGTAGTGCAGCACAGTGAAAACACAGCTTAAAAGTTAGATTTTTCTGTGATCAGCAGAAACTTCAAAGTCTTCTTCCCCATGCTCCAGCTAGGATGTCTCTACTAACATAGACACACCAGCATGTGGCTTTCCTTGCAGCTGGACTATCTCCTTGCCTATAGCCCTGGGTATCCCATAACTCAGCACCCAGCACAACCACGTGGATTCTCTGTTGTCTAATATAACAGAGCCAGGCTCTGCTTCCCCCTGTCCTGYGGTGAGGGCACCCCCCTCTTCCCCGGAAACCTGCTGGCTTTCCCCACCTTYGAGAGCTCTACCCTTCTGCCACACTCACCAGAAATAAGGCAGAAAGCAGACAGAGCAATCACACAGRCAAATAAAAATTGAGGCCAGCTCTGTGCTAGAAAGTGGCCCCACTTTGTAACGGGGCTGAGGGGGAAAGTCACTGCAGCTGGGTCTATCCAAGCTGTCTCAGCTTGTACAGATGGGATCTGGATSTGCTGGAAGCTGTTTGTGCCTCTGCAGTCATCCCGCGCTGGACAGACTGGTACCCATGCGGATGTTGCTCCTCACGCATGTATAGGGCGGCACATACRTGAGACTGATGGAAACTAGGAAGGAGCTGCTGTGGTTTGGCTCCCAGAGGCATCCAGAAGTGTGATCTTCCCTTGCCCCAAAACGAGTCAGGGAAATTCTTGAGAACAACCTTTCTTGTGGGTTACTCTGGCACACGCAAGGCTGGACAGAACTGGGAGTGAGACAACACAGGGTCATAAAACATGTCAGAGCTTTAGCCACATGATGCGAATCTTTGCACTGGGTGCTCAAGCCCAACCACAGCCTGAGTCAGCCTCAGTTGCCGCCAGTCTGCCTCCGGCACACTCCCAGGGACYGGCAGCCTCCGAGCCGGCCCTCCAAAGCATCGACTCTTGGCTCCTGCAGTCCRGCAACGCTTAACCATCTCCAGCCTGATAAAGGAGAGATGTCTCCAGCATCTTCCCGACTGGCTGTTTGGAGCTGTGCCTTCTTCTGGATGTTCTCAACTTTTGGGGGCAGATGCCAGACCACGAGCAGAGSCCCACAACCTGCTCTCGCAGCACCCAACACTGCAAAAGGACAAGGAGCTGGACATGGGGTGGGATCCAGCCAGACACCAGCAGGTCCCAAGAAGCAATTGGCCAACCAAACCTACCAGCCTCCTCATTTAGACATGAGCCCTGCAAGGGTCCTCAACTACCCCTGGCCCCGTGTGCTAAATCAGACCATTTAGTGTGTTGCATTCAGGGCTTCATGCAAACTAAGAGCACAAATGACTGCTGGGGGAGATATGGTTTGCATCATTTAATCACCATTTACAATAAAACGGTACAGCGGCTCTGTGGAGGGAAAGATAGCAGAGTTCAGCAGATTTTATCAATAACATAGCAGGATTCCTACTGCGCAGCTAAGAGAGTTGCCATGGTTATTATGACAGATTTACTATCATTGTAACTTAATGCACCATAATAAGTATCTGCATAGTTATTATTGTTTTACAATGATAACTATAATTCAACCACAGCTTTATGACTAAATTTGTAACATTACTACGATGTTCTGGGAAGGCTGGGAGAATTGAAAGCAGGATTATTCACATGCTTTCTCAGAATATAGAAAGAAAAAAAATTCTGGTTGGTTTCTTTTTCTCTSCTTTTTGATTGCTTCTTTGAGAACRATTTTTGTGGTTTGGTTACTGTTGGTTTGGGAGAGGATGTTCTTCTGTCAGAACCAATACGCAGAGGTAGCTGAAAAGTGGGATTTTTCCACTGCAAAATTGATCCTGGGAAAAAAAAAAAATCCCCAAAGTCTTTCAACATAAAGTTGCTAAAAAATTCCCAAGCATTGCCAGTCGGGAAATGGATACAAAGCGCTGGCAAAACGAACAAAAACTGTCAGATTTTGTTCAAAAAGAACGACCAGATCATCAAAAAACATCTCTGAAAATGACCCGGGTGATTAGGGGAAATAACGCATTGCCAAAAAAGCCTGCGTTCAGGCCCCGGCTGCCTGGCTCTGGGTCCCGGCAGCCCCGTAACCTGCCCTCTCGGCTTGGCGGCTCGGCCCCCAGCCTGCGCCCGGGCTCCCGGCCACCCCCCCCGCGACGCGGTCCCACGCGCTGCCGACAGCGCGTCGGAGGACGGACGCGCCCCCCGGCTCCCCGCACCRTGCCCACGCGCAGCTTGCCCTGCACGCCACCCTGAGACAGCGTTTCTCCACCCCTAGACCCAGACCGGGGAAGAAGGGAGACGAGCCGGACGGGCTGGTTTGGCACCGTCCCTGCAGAGCCCTGCCACCCCTTGCAGCCCGCTCAGAGCGCGTCTGAGGAATCAGGGCTTCAGACAAAGATTTTTAAGCYGTTTCTGGCTGCCAGGGAACGTGATCCCCACCAGGGAAGAGGCCCAGCAACGTTCCCCACACCCGCGCGCCTGGCTGCTGCCGCTCAGGCAGACGTCCTGGGAGGGGGAATATGCCACCCCTGCGCCTGGAGCTGCRCAAGCAGCTGGTCCCAAGGGGACGGGGAAGGAGAACCAGAGCCTGAAGTAARCCTGGGGTTTCTAACAGGCTCCCTTGCACCTTCCTCTGAAAGCCCTTCCCTGTTCAGGGACTTAGCTCCTTCTTGGGTTTCATAGGAAGTGCAGTGCTGCCAAGTACCCCACAGGTTTATGGCAGCGTCTGGGGGTTTATGTCCCTCTTCCATTCTGTCTATACAGCCCATTGCCCCCATGGGCCCTGGAGATGTTTAGTGCTCCCTGCACGCAAGAGCCACCTATGCTACCTAGGCTGGGCAAATTAGAGCGGAAAAGGGACATTTTACCAGCCCCTTGTGCCCATTATCCACATTATTCTGCCCTCTGGAGCTTTAATCTTAACATRTCAAATGCGTTTCCTGGACCCCAACCCCATTTCCTTCCAGCCTGCTTGCAGTAACGGTGACAGCACGCTCGAGGTTGTCCCCAGCCGTGGGCCCAGACACCCCGCGCAGTGCCAGCCCGCTCAGCTCTTCCCTCCCGGCAAGCCCAGGCGCTAGCTGAGATGCCCAGCTGGGGCCAAGGAGCTCACCAGCCCTGGGGAGGTTTTTAGCCACCCCTTACTCAGTGAGCAGGCCAGAGGCTATGCCCGCAGCAAGGTCCCAAGCTGCAAACCAGGGGCTGCAAGACCAGGTTGCGAGCATGGTCTCTCTCCCTGCAGGCCGTGCCACTGGAGGACTTCAGGCATGTCCCCTGCTGCGCAGGAAGCACCAAAGTTTCCCCGCGGTGGCAGGAGGACAGGCAGAGGAAGGAAGGAAGGAAGGAAGGAAGGAAGGAAGGAAGGAAGGAAGCTCACCTACGAGGCCAGGCGCTCCCTGCCAGCAGCGGGGAGTGTCGGACCAGCCTTACACCATCCTCCCCCACTGCCACCACCTCCTGCTCCCACAGCTGATATATGAGAGTAGATATAGGAAAATCTACTCATAAAATTAATGGAGGCTGCATGAACTCACAGATCATAAACTCCGAGGGGTTTGCAGCTTGCCTTTCGGGGGGAAGGGGGAGGGCGCAGAGGCAATTTAGCAGAGAGGGCTCTAATTCACAGCAGCTGTCCCATCATATCCCACACCCCCTCCCCACAGTCAGGAAGATTTTGGGGAACACAGCAGTGAAGCCTCACAAACACAGCGCCGGAATTGGCATTCACCAGCTTGAGATCAGACTCGACATGGCTGAGATGCTCAGTCTGCTCCCAGCCGAGGGACTGTGGCCAAGCTGCTCTCAATGACAGGCCGCCTGCCCAGAGCATAAATCACAGCCACCAAAGGCCAAAGCATGAGCAGATCTATCCCCTACCCCAGGGGCAGCAGAGGAGATGACACATCACCCAGGCAGGGGGCAGAGAGGGTCTCCTAGGGTGACAAGGAGGAAACACCATGCCATGGTCCAGCAGGACCAACCCGAGCTCCTCAGCGCACTGGAGGAAGCCACGCAATGCTGGACGCGTGCTGCCAAGTGGCAAGTACCACGTGGCGGGGACGAGGCTGACTCTGCTCTGCTCCAGCCCAGGTTGGAAACTTTTCCACTGTGAAATCCTCCTGATACAGTTGGGGACATTTTGGGACTGACCACCTTCATGGGTTTCCCCACACCACCTTACAGCCCCTCCAGGAGCTATTCCTGGGGGCCCACAGCAAACACCACCCCCAAGGAGCTGGTTTCTCTCTCCATGTTCTGGACTAGCTCCTCTCCCGAGCGAGGAGAGCC
Source organism: Apteryx rowi (assembly GCF_003343035.1). Classification (NCBI taxonomy): domain Eukaryota; kingdom Metazoa; phylum Chordata; class Aves; order Apterygiformes; family Apterygidae; genus Apteryx; species Apteryx rowi. Next base: position 342,201 of record NW_020451015.1, read on the forward strand.
TCTTGTCCAAGTCACAGCGTGACAGCCACTCACCACTCAACCCCMGCGCAGACCACCTTCTCCACAGGCTCATGGCCAGCCAGCACATGCTGCTTTGCCCAAGCCACCTCCGCAGAGATCCTTTGTTGGCCCCCCACAGCACTAGCATGAGCGCCAGCAAGGCCAGTGCCTGCTTTCGGGTACCTTCACCCCCTGCTTGGTGCAGCACTCATGTCTTATCCAGGCTTCTCTCTGTATATCCCAGTGCTTCAGACAAAGGAGAGAAAACAATCACTATTTTCAGAAAAGCCCTCTTCCCCCCTCACCCTCCCATCTCTTGCCAAAACATTAGATTAGTTTACATTGCCCCCTCTCTCTCAACACCAGCTCTAAGAGCTGCCCRCACCCTGCAAGCAGTTCAGCCCTAAATGATGCTGCTCCTCAGCTGGTTTTGATGAGGCTCTCGCACTCTRAGCTAGCCGTGAGCCTCAGTGCACTGCCCAGAGGCAGCTGGTTTGGTCCAGGGGAACCATCGAGCGTCCCCTCCACAGCACCTCCCTGAGCAAGCAGAGCACAAGGGCCTTGTCCTGGCCTGGTGGAGATGTGCACGGACCTGGGGAAAGGCCAGGGAGCAAATCCCTGCTCCGTTCACCTGTGCCTCAAGCACAGAGGACAAGGAGAAAGCCCTGCCAGCCCCACCACTACAGCAGGCTGGGTGCTGAGACCTCCCACGGGCATCGCAGGCAGGGCAGTGCAACTGTCCTTCTCCCATCCTCTGGGCAGCCTCTTGGCCCGGCACTGCTCAGGTTTGCTCTCAATGCCAAGTACAGTTTTTGTTATTTTCCAATCAAAAAGCATCTTGGCACCAGGCTGCTGCCCCAATGGCTCCAGCAGCTGTGACTCAGAGGCTTTGCCTTAACCTCAAGGCTCCCCGCTCGCCTCCAGCGGCTGAGTCACCGCAGCAGCGAGGAGCATCGGCCCCACTGCCRTCGGGGCCCCAGCTACTTTCAAGCGGTTTGGAGACGGGGCCTTGGTCCTCGCAGTGAGCCGGGGCAGTTGGGCCCTGTGCTCCCAGAGCACCCCTCTGGCGTCAAGCCTCCAGCTCACCCCGGGAGCTCAGCAGAGCCCAGGGAGGCAGGCTCAGCTCCAGGACTCGCTCTGGTCCCTCAGCAGCTGCCAAGCAGTAACGGGGGTCCAGGCACTCCAGCCCGTGCGCTTTGCCTCTAACCTGGCTCTCACCCTTGGGTCCCGGGCATGCCTCGAGGCACATCCCATCTCTCATACCTCTGTCCTGGGCACCGTTGCCCAGGCTCACAGAGAGGGCACACACAAGCCAGCATGTGGGGGGGGGTCTCTAAACACACCATAGCTTCTCCCAGAAGGGCAAAGCACAAAAGGGCCACCTTTGGAAATGTATTATAGGGAGTAACCCATGCACCCTCTAAACACAGCACTGCCCTCTCCAGCTCACCCTGCCAGGGTGCAGACAGGCCAGCCCCAGTCCTCATCTCCCCTGCACCTCCCTCAGGTCATGCTGCTGCAGGCCCCCAAGGAGGGGCAGCTCTGCCACCCTCCACTTTTGTAGCTCTCAGAGTCTCACAGGTGAGTCCGTCAGCCCCCAGCTGATGCCCCACCAAGCAGCAATGCCCACCTGCATGGAGGGAGTTCATTTATCCCCTGGGCGGAAACTGATTCTCCGGTAAAACCCTTAGGGCAAGGGCCTTTAGTGTGAGTCCAGGCCAGGAGTGCTTGACTCCTGAAAAGCCCAAGGTGGAAAGGAGCAGGAGGGACAGGGCCAGCTTTGAACTGAAGCTGGAGTTTGAACAGACAGACAGACAGACAGACAGGCGTGGCCCCCGCCCCCAGACAGGATCCATAAACCTCGGAGCCACGTTCCCCAAACCACCACCCTCTCTGGCTTCGAGCCCCCACGGGAAGGAGAGCCGCGCTGCCTCTCGGCTCTGGACAGCGGTAAAGTTGATGGAGAGACATCTGTTCCCCATCCAGCAAGCAGTGTCTTCCTGATCTGCCTCTTAAAAATTACAAGGCAATTTGGAGTTTCTATTTTGTACTTTTGATTTGCCCAAACACCTGAAACATGAGCTCTCAATCCAGGATCAAAGGCTTTCTCTGGAGCAACACAGACGGCTATATCCACCGCCGTATTTATGCATGATTAGGAACGCCTGCTTTGGAGAGGGAATTTGGCACGGGCGCGTGTGCTGCAAAGCCCTGAAACTCCAGCTGTGCCAGAGAGGGAGAAGGAGGGAGCTGGGGGGCGAAGTCCATGGGGCCGGGGTTGGAGCGAGMCCCTTGGGTGCAGGGCTGGCTCCCAAGGCGTAGCACAAGCCTTGGGGTGGCCCGTCTGTGTCACTTGTCCCCTGTCACTCTGGCCCAGGTCCTGTGCCTGCCTGAAGGACTAAGATCAAGCCACCAAAGGGAACATCTCATCCTTTCTTTGCTCCATCTTCGGCAGTTGCTGGGTGGATGGACGCAAATATCACAACATTTTGGCATAAAAGTCACAGAGGATGATGCCAGGCCAACCAAAGGGTTAATGGTAATTAACACAAGTCATTAATGAGCTGGATGGGAGTGGTCTTCCCAAGCTCTTTCGGTCCAATGAGGGACTCCCCTGCCCTGGGTTACTAGGAAGTGGTGAGGCGAAGGGATCCCGCAGGAGCCAGGAGGGCTGGGAACTGCCATGTGGCTGCTCCCCTCCTGCGAACAGAAGGATGAGCAGCACCAGCGCCGGCAGGGCGAGCGGCGTGGGAGAGGGCTGCCGCTCTCCCTGGGTCCCCGGGGCACGCGCTGCTGGGAAGCGCCGGTTGCCGGACACGTGCACACGCTGCGGCTGAGCCCAGCGACAGCCCCAGTCCCTGAAGCCTCCTGGTCTGGTGGGTTCAGCGCCCGCTGGCCCATCCTGCTCCGAGTGCTGAGCATGAGGTCCAGGAACAGGGGCATCTGKCTTCCATGTGGGGCATCTGGAGGACCTTGATTTTTGCTCCCTTTAATTCTCCTTGCTGTCCCCTTCCTTGACTCCTTAGCAGACTCCACGGGGGGAGTGCTGAGACTCCCCGGATTTGAAAGCCTGGGCTGGGGTTTCATGGGAACAAAAGCAGAGAAGATTCACCAGCAAATTTTCATTGGAAATGAGGAAGAGCTGAACAACTTGCTGTCCTACTTGGAAAAATCCCAGCCACTGGACCCTGGTGATACTTGCATTAACTGAAGATCTAAACTGGAAGTGGTTTGGGTTTGTGAACTGCAAAGAAGGAAGGAACCGATGGGGCCAAAGCTCCTGTTTCTGCAAATGAGCGTGGATGCACTTCTGTCAACAACCAAATTGTACAGCAGAGAATCTGCCCCCTTGCCTGGTATCATTTTGATCAGGGATGGCCCTGACCTGTGGCTGGTGACCCGCGCATCCCCCAGCACTGCTGAGGGGACCCGGGCTCTGGTCTGTAACTCAGATGTATTTCTGCTTCTCCTGGCTATAAACTGCTTCAGAAGAGCAAGATGTGATTCTGAATGCAAGAGAAAAGTAGGCAGGGCACATTGTTTATGGGAAAGCCAGCAATAAAATCAGGAGGATATAAAGAAGCCTGCCCTTACACAGGTAGCAGGCCAGAAAAACATCCACACATGCCAGACAGAGAAATGTCTTTCCCTTCCTCTCTTCTTCTTTCAAACCAACTCAAAACATAGGAAAATGCAATAAAATGCCAGATGCCTCTGCCTTATGGACAAAATCATTTTTAGGGAACATGTAATGAATCAGCTTAAGTCAAAGTTGCTGGCCACAGGCTAAGATACCCTTAACTCTGCCCTTTTAGGTGAAAACCTCATGCATCTCTCTGGGCTCCTGCTATTTGTGATTAGGAGAAGGTCAACTTTCCTTGTAGGTAGGTGTAAATCAGTGCTAAAGAAGGCATCTTCGAAAGAGTGCATTACGTGTTTTAAGAAGGGTTTAGGAATGTAAGAACTGTTTAATTTTTAAGCAGATCAAACTAATGGAGATGAGCCATGCCTGAAAATTAAACCACGCGTCCATTTATAATCAATGACTTTTTATTAAACCAGTCTGAAGGTACATGTGACACAATCCCCTGCACTCCTTTTCCTGGGAAATCTGTTAGTTTTTTACCATAATTTCCTCACACATTGATGAATTTTCATAGAGGTGCTGTGAAAAAGCATGGAAGAACTCTGCAAATCACAGCATGCTCATTCAGTGCCTGTTCACAAGTGTTTTGCACTGGGAATGAGCTGGGAAGAAATTTTGCCACAAATATTTTCAGCAAATTATGAAGTCTTGGAAAATGCAGATTTCAGTTCTGCTGAGAAGTTTCTGTTTTGACAGATGTTTTAAATATTTTTTAAAGAATTTTATTTTTTCTTGAAACTGAAGGAGTTCTTGAAACTGAAGACTGTGCAAAAGTAAAGCTCAGAAACATTTTGCTTYGAAAACATCTAAGCAAAATGTTTCCCTTCCCACCCTGTGCCCCAATTCAACAATTTGGGGAATGGAGATGAATTCACAGAATGTCACCGTCTCTGAATCTGTCCTTTTTCATCGGAAAATGTTTTGACTGAGAAATATCTTTCATGCCTCATTGAGTTTAACTCTTTTGAATGCCTTAAAATGAATGGGACCTCCACCTCCAGCATCCTGGAGTGGTTTCCATGTAAATCAGCTGAAACTGGAGCCCTTCAGAAGGTAAAAAAGATGGTTTTGGGGCACCCCATTCACAAAGCACGTCGGCTGCCGCCTTACCAAATTGAGAGAATCGCCCAGACTCACAAAGCCACATCAGCGTCACACCGCTCCCCCAAAATCCCCGTGTTTGGTCTCCTGTCCGCATCCCCTCTGGCCTGGGTCCGGCTGGAGCAGGTCTCCAGCTGTCCCCTGAGCTCCCAACCTCTTGTCCCTGTAATTTGCTCCCTCCAAGCACGTGGGTGCAGAGAGCCCTTCTGGGCGCGCGGAGGTTGGCAGCGGTGCCAGCTGCCTTGCGCGTGGGTTGGACCTAGGTTTTGGGGCCCGGACGGAGCAACCTGAAAGTTGCTGGCCAGGTCTGGTGTTGCTCCACCTTGTGCTTCTCGCTGCCTGCGAAGCAGTGCCGCACACGTGCTCGCGAAAGGAAGCATTTAAAGCCTGCCACTGGAAACTACGCGGTATTATTCAGTGGGTAGCTGCTTTCCTTCAACGGGCCATAAAAATCCCATTTGGAAATGCAATTGCCTTGCCCCCCTCCTGCATCACACTGCTATTTAAAGAGGGCCCGTCTAACACATTAAAACACACGCATGCACACAAAAAGGCCCGAGATCTACTGAACCTTAAAACAATTATTATTTTTCACAACCCGTATTCCTTCCAACACTAACATTATTCTAAGATGCAGGTAACATGTGACACATTTTCTTTTTCTCTCCAACATACAACACCCTTCCCCTCTTCCATCCCTCCTTCCCAAATATCAATCATCAGCAAAGACAAGGCAAATGAACTTTTAATCAATAACAGCTACTGTTTCTTGTACCGGGACTGTTTATGATTTAAAAGGGGAAAAAAAATTAAATCAATCCTGATGTGAACATTCTCCCACTTGGAAAAACAGCCCAATCCTATATCAAAAGGTTGGGGKTTTTTATATGTTTTTAAAAGGTTTAAAAGCTAAATTAATTTTAAATTGTTTTTACATATCTTGCCTATAGACAGAACCACATCATATGATGAGGAAGGGTGGTCCATGGTTTATTAATGTTCCCAGTAAGTACTTTAGCACCAGTCTGTCTGCTTTATACACATTTAATACCGTTACCATCAAAAAATTAAGGCTACTCTAACCACATGTAGTGCAGCGTGTCCTTCCAGGCGCTCTAGCTGGCACTCTGTTCCCTTTCCATTCAAACCAGGTACAAGAGAAGGTTTAGTGGTGTGTCTGCGGTTAAACTGCACTGTCTCAGTGCCAGTTAGCAGCATCCAGGTAGTATCTGAGATTAAATTACATTTTTGTCAAGAGAGGACTAAGAAAGGACTCAGTTCTCCTAGCTGGGTGTTCCCAGTGTGTCTGCTTTTTGATGGGCTTTTATTTGCAAGGAGACACTCCATATGACTTAGAGGCAGGKACTAGGGGTCCTGTAGATTGATGCTTGTCTCAGATCCCTGCAATCATTCTCAGGACCACAGATTAAAAATACACCTTCTTCACCRAAGCTCTGATGCTGGGACAGGTCTCTTGAGGAACTATTAGCAGTGACTGATACGACGTATACTACTTTTACAACGTGGGATAGTTATGAAGTCCCTTCCCCACCCAAATCTTCTATTCGTGGCTTCATACATCCCCCCATTTTGTCTGAACCCAGGGATTGAAATGGGACTCTCAAGAAAGGAAGGGACAGTTCATTTTCATGTACACATGCCCCAGCATTTGGAGTAGCTCAAATGACAGCGTGCTGGTTCCAAAYMWTATTTATCCGAATGCAAGCTACATTTGCTATATGGACTCAAATGGTATAYGGAATGGCCATATTTTATACAGACCCCAGATGGGTTCATTTTAGCCCCTTACAGAAATAGGACATGTCCCTAGTTTACAGAAGTTCAGATCTCTCTTGCACTTAAAGCTTTTGGGGTGAGGCTGTCTCATGATAACCTTGATCATCCGAAAGTCAAGCACCTTTGCTGAACTATTCATTCTCCTGCTCCCTCTCCAGCCACCGAAAGGGGAGCAACATCTCTCGAGGACTTTTCRTCCCATCCTGGGGTAGGGGCTAGGATGGTAAGGGCCAAATGCCCTGGGGAAACGCCTCTCCCTTTCYGTGGTCCACGCGAGGAGCAGGGCTGCTTTAAGCCAGCTGAGTGGGGTGATAGTGTCCCACCTTGCTGAAGGCTGTTGCGAGAGCAGGCGGGGAAATGCCACTTTAGCGCTGCRGTGGATGTTGGACTTTCGGGAAGGCAGGCACTCCTCCCTCCACCCTGCAAGGCAGAAGCGAAGCGTGCTTAGAAGCCTCCTGTCCTGCTGCCAGCGTGCAACCAGTTTGTCTCATCAGTGTGATTCCCCCGCTGCCCAAATGGATGCTGTACAGGAATGGGGAGGAATTTGGTCTCCACGGCCCACCCAGCTCTCAGCCTCTGTGTCAAGACTGACAGCAAGGCAGATCAAGGATTCAGCCTCTGGGGCTGTCAATTTTGGCACCTTTCATTTGCACTAGATTCTCTACTGACAGACAGCAAACTCCACGGAGGTAGTTAAAAGGATGCAGTGTGAAGCTCAGGAAATGGGAAGCAACTTTGTTGGCTTTCCCCTCCTTTGACGACACTTCAATGGCAGTTATGTTGGCATGAGGCTGTGGGTGTCCCAGACCTGACATCATCTTCAAGGAGAAAGCAAGCAAGTAAGCAAGTAAGCAAGTAAACAAGAAAATACGTGGTTGAGCTTTTCTTGTTTCTTGCTTTTCCTTGGCTATGTTCTCTTGACGGAGACACATCTGTTGAAGCCATTGTCTCCGTTCCTCAGCTGCTCCAGGAACAGAGGGCCAGAAATGCAGCCTTCCCACCCACTTGCATAGGTCTTCTGGCCTTGGCCACAAGGAGGTCTTCTGCAAGGTTTCCGCTAGGCCTCAGGCACRCTTGTCTCATGTGTGCCTCCAAAGACTTTGTCAATAATTCAAAGATTGCATCCAGATATTCCAGAGGACTTCCCAGATGTCCTCGCTGATCAGGAGGAGCAAATGCTCTCTGGGACACAGGCGCAAGGAAAATCATTCTGGAAAGACAAGATCTGATAATCCCCCTTAAGAAAGGTGGGGGGATTTGAGAAATGGGGGTTTGCTGTAAACAGCTAGGTGATTATCTGAACTTTTCACAGCCTCTTCCCACCATGGTGTTCAAGGCTCGCATTTTTTAGCTCTGCAACCTTCCTCCATTCAGTAGGACATAAATCCTGAATTCTGCAAGATTGATGAAAATATCTGATTCTTGGTTTCCTGGTAGTTAAAAGAGGGGAAAACAAAACAAAACAAAACAAAACAAAACAAAACTCTCCCCCAAATCCAGAACTATTTTCAAGCTGAAATAATGTTTTTAAGTAAGTGTGCCTGAGGCAAGAAGTTAAAAAAGGCTGAAATGTTTTGTTTAGCCAGAAAGAAAAAAAGTCTTTTCCCTAATTTTGGGGATCTTTTCCTTATTTTTTTAAGTACACAWAGAAACCTGGATGGACTTTTGATATGAGAATCTGCTTGAATCAGAAAAGAAAATGGAATTCAAAAAAGCTAACTATCCCTTCCCTTTCCCAAGAAAGCTCTTCAACAGAAGTAACACAAATTTGCAGTGGATCTTGGCACTACCCAGTCTGTAYTTCTATTGCCAAAGACGTCCTCTGAGAAGGCTTTTCTGCTCTCCTCCCCAGGATTCATGAAGCTACATGGTCATGGACATTTCTGCTCCCTTTTCAGTCCAGCCTCTTCCTCATCAACACCTGCTAGTTATTTTTCCAGCAAAATCCCTGGGACATGCCCTGCTGCTCCTCTGACCTACCTGTGGATCCATCAACAGAAGTGACTTCCTTTCTGTTGCCCCATCTTGCCCGGTACAGAATGGTGCCTTGACAGTTTTGGGGGTCCTGTTGCTTCTTGCCTTTAAGTTTTGAAGTCTGGGATATCCCATGGCCAAATGCAGCCTGCAGTTTTTCCCCAGTCTTTTCCCATGAGTGACAGATCAGCCCGACTGACCCCTCAGGCCATGCTTTGGGACAATGAGAGAAGTCTCACTTCAGCAGGATGTAGAAGCTGCCCAGCCACAACTAGACTTTTCAGTCATGCAAGACAAGCTGGGAACTGCCATGGTCCAGACACAGACTTGCCAAATAGCTGAGGACACATGCAGGCACGTCCGAAGAAGAACTGTCCAGGTCCACCCTGCTTCATGGACCTGTCTCTAGCTCCCCCCACCTCACCAGATGAAATGGCATGCTTTGGACGCTTGCAAGGATGACTACACGGAGAGGAAGTTCCACAGATGGCTGAGGGGAAACGGCTCAGACATACATTCCTGAGGCCATCTGAGTCACTGGCCTGGTGGATTCCCATATGAACGAAGCAGGACCTTGCCAGGCTGGCTCCAGGCACATGCACTTTCCTGCCGGTGCTCTTTCATGCCTGAGCAGAGCACATTTCACAGCCTTCTGCACTCATTTTACATGGGGATTTCAAGCTGGATGTCTGGACAAAGATCCCAGGAGGCAAAGTAGTTTGGTCTCTGTATGGATATAAATACATTTCCCCCAGCCTTTAATAACAATCTCCCCTCTGCCACCACTCTTATTCAATATATTGCCCCTGTGCTCCTTTCCTGAAATGCCGAGGATGACGTGTGTAGTCTGCACAGGGGGAAGTAGCACCATGCAGGGCACAGAGGTACTGTGGGGTCATGGCTGCCCTCCCCGGTGGTCATACAGGCACCCTTTGGATGCCTGTAGCACCTTTCCTCAGCTGGGCAGTGAAAAATGCACCTACTTTTGACCGGAGAAATGGCCTAATGTTTCCTGAAGCCCTCTCTCAGCCCACCAGCCCATTGGCCCTGCGAGTCAGCCCCAAATCCACATGCCGTCCGCTGTGGGTGCCTGCCACAGAGTGTCACACCCCCCATGCGGATCCTTGGCCTCGGCCCCTGGTTCCAGGCCTCAGCCCGTGCCGCAGAGGACTTGACCCCCCTTGCAGCAGCATCTCCTTGCCCTGTGCCAGCTCGTCTCACACCTGGATCCCATTCGCAGTGGAAAAAGTACGAAAAACGCAGCAGCGTCACCCAAGAAGGAAGGGGGATTATTTTCTATGTCTTAATTACTTTCTTTGAATGGGGACCAGGAGCTACTGTGTGCTCCCTTGGCTGCTACCACCAGCTCCATTCAGAGTCCCCTCCCCTCCTTGGGCTCACTCATTGCAAATTTCCTGCTGGAGGGGCTGCAAAACGGTGAGCCCGGGGGCAGTTTGCAGGTAGTCTGAGACCATTCCAGCCTTTTCCACCATGAGGCTGCCTTAGAGTTGGCAAAACCTTATTGGTCCTTGCAGTGCCACGGGCTCACGAGGGTGTCGGAGAGGCATGAAACATGCACTGCCTGCTGCTGCCCAGCTCTGCAGAGCCAGGCCTCTCATGTGCATGGTGTATGCAACGCATGAGCAAACTTCTCCCTTGCAGCCAGCATCCCTGCCCCAAGCCCCCTTCGGAAGGGTTTGTTTTCACCCTGGCGAGTGGTGCAGTCGTGGCTCTGAGGGTGTTTGGGCTTTGCCTCATCTGCAGTTTCCCTAGGCGCCTGGCCTTTGGGAAAGAACCCAGCAAGGGTGGGAAGTTCTTGCAGGGCCCTGTCAGAGATGAGGTGTGTGGGGGAACAGCTGGGCCTCTTACAAAACTAACCTCAAACAGGAAATGGAGAAGATGTGGGCAAGGAAAAGTAATGGGAGGAGCAAGGTCCAAGGGAGGCAGAAGGACCAGAAGACATAACCAGAAAGAGAGGAATGTGAGAGGAAAGCAAAAACATCCCTTCCTTATTTTGTGCCCAGAGGATAATCAGGAGGGAAAATAATGAGGTCACATAGGGACTATGCTATGGAGTTTGCAAGGGACTGCTAAGGGCCTGTAGAGAACTACCCCGCTCAACGCAGGGTGATCTGGACTGGAAGACCCTTCCCTCAGGTCTTACAAAACTGTTGTTTTTAAATTAAACCCCCAACACTGCCAAGTATACTTTCCCCACTTCTCCTACCCTATCAGTCAGGTATGGGGGAGCAGAGTAGCATGTCTCCTGTCACACTGGACCGTGCATTTTCCTGATGCACAAATGAGACAAGGAAGCATTGTTACCTCTGAAGAGATGTAAAACTGGGACACAGAAAGGCAAATTCTGACATTTCCCATGGTACCATGGGAACAGTGGCTGAACCAGAGCCTGAACTCTGGGTTTCTTCATTTTCTGCTTCTTCCACCAGGCCCCTGACCCCTGGTGAACATTTCATGCTCTTCTGCCCATCGCGGTTCTTATATCCTGATCCCCACCACACATGCAAACACTTCCCAGCTGTGCTCTGAGATGACTATTCACCTTGTACCTATTCTCTCATCTTCTCCCCAAGGAGAGGATATACAAGGCAGCTTTTTAGGAATAGAATAGAATAGAATAGAATAGAATAGAATAGAATAGAATAGAATAGAAGTTTCTCCACTTACTTATAATTTTTCCAGACTTTAACTGGGCTCCAATTTTCCATGCTGGTTTTCCGCCTCGGGCTGTGTTTTGTTTTGTATTTTTCAAAAAATTCCATGACTCTATTTCCACCACCCCTTTGAATGAGATTTAAGGAGGTCTTTTTTTTTCTTTCCCTTTTTTTTTTGACAATGTTAAAACATTATTACAACCATTTTACTGAGAAGCAGCAGTGCCTCTGGGCTTTGGAGCTGGGACTGGAAGCTTGGCAAGATGTGTCCYTTGAGTGAGAAGACAGGCCTTTCTCTATCCCTGTGACAGCGCCTGAAGTCGGGCAGATCACGAGCCTCTGAAATAGCAGAGACTGGTTAGAATTTGGCAGATGGATTAAGCACAAAGTCCATCTGCACTGAGTATGCTCCATCTTCTAAGAGGCCTCAATCAACGGTTTCACAACAGCACATCAGCCAACTGCGTAAACATAGGGTACTGTTTAAATATAGTCCTTGCCTTGACGAACAATCAGCGCTGAAAGAGAAGAGGATCTTACACAAATAAACAAATGTCCCATAGAGCCCAAGTATTTGGACCAAGGTCAAAGGAGGGAATTTGTGATAGAGAAAATTATTGAAACTAAAATYGTACACAAGTTTTCAGATATGGAGTTTGTCTGGGAAATACTAATTCAAGAGGACTAGACCCCTCCGTGGCTTTGGGTTGAATTCAGCAAATCCTAAATCCAAGCAGTTAGGACAGGCGAACTAAGGAGAAAACAGGCAAGTGAAGAAGGCCAAACCAAAATGCTTCATTTTGGGTGGTTTGATTAACCTGAAACCCTTTTTTGTTCATTTCACCAGGAAGATGGATGTGTTCTGCTGACTTGGCAGGAACCTTTCTTCTTCAGCGTTTTGGCTCCACTGGCAAAGCAAAAAGCCCAGCAGTTATTCACACGGCTGCAGCTGAACTGAGATCCAGGTAGGCCTTAGCTCATGCAGTAACCACAGGGCCCCGAAGGGCCGTGCCGGGAACCTCAGCCACGTCTCATGGCCAGGCTGCCAGCAACGCTCAGACCACCGGCGGGAGCCAGGAGGTGACGGCGGTGGGATCAGTGGGGGTCAGGTCCTGCGGCTCTGAGCAGATCAGTAACCAGTGGAAGGAGCGTTGGCTCCCACAGCAGGGCTCACCAAGTTCTGAATTGCCTGGTGATGTAAAATAAAAAGGAAGAAAAGGGCAAAACCAGCAACAGCAGACAAACCAACCCCAAAAAACTCCCAAATCCAAGTTTGGGGTTCTCAGAAAGTCAAATGGGAAGAAATGTGCTCGTTTTGAGGAAACAGGGTTGGAGGCTGAAGGGGAGAGAGGAAGGGAGCGGGAGCTCTGAAAGGGTTCAGTTCATCCAGACCACTTCCCAGGAGTTTCACAATTAATCGAGGAACTTTGACGTGTCCCAGCTATTTTCCTGGCAGCAGCCAGCGAGCAGGAAAGCCTCAGCATCTAGAGAAAGGCTTGTCCTGACCAGAGAGCAGCGAGGTCCYGAGAAGGGATGCCCTCTACCATGGCCTCGACTCTAGCCCAGACCACTCGGGGTGCTCATGCTTTTTGCTGTCAATGCTGACAGTCACTTGTCACCAAACAGCAGTTTCATAGCTGACCAGCAGTGCTAGGAGGCAGGTCTTTCACTATTTCAGCCCAGAGGCAGGCTATGGGGCCCCCCTGGAGACACCATTCTCGTTATACCCATCTCCGGCTGCAGGAGCAATCCAGACAGGGTTTCAGGCCTTGATATGGCATCCTCTGGCAACAGCCCCCTCCTCAGGCCCTGGGTTTCCGTCCAGGCCATCCTAGCTGCAGCTAGTCATGCAGAAAATCCCATTGAAGTCAATGTTTGTCAGTCATATAGAGACATGAATATTTCTCTGCTTCATTGAGTGGTTGTGAGGTGGCCAGAGAGTAGGAAAAGCCAATCGGTAAAACAGCTGCAGCCTTAAAAAGTGCACAAAAAGGGTCATGTCTTGCCTTTAGAGCAGATTAAATTTAAAGACCTGTCAACCTCAAAAGCATCTAGATCAATTTTCTTCCTCTGCATTGATGGGGAACAAATTTGAAACCCTGAGGTGTCGTTTCTGCATGTCATGCTTTGAGTTGTTCCCTTTCTTCAGCATGATAGACCTGTTCCTTTCCTGAGGATGATCATTTTTCAGCCAAACATGTGGTCATTCGCATTCCTGAGTTATGGAGCACACAGCTTGCCAAGGGAAAGGGATTTTCATTTTGTATCCTGCTGACCCCATGAATGCACCACAGACCCATATATTCGTGGCCATCCCAGCAGCCCTTACAAATGAAGCCACGATGAGCCAGTCCATTCCTGGATGGAAGATGGTCACCCACCAGGAAGATGTTGCCCCAGATGCTGTGCGCTAGACTGTCTGGCATCACAGCCAGGACTGGGTACACTTGGAGGAGAGGGCCTTTTCCTTCTGATCTCTCATCTCATTTCTGACAATTGGTGGATGGTAAAGTCCTTGGCTGCCTTCTCCTCAGAGAAGAGCCATGGTTCCTTCTCACCTGTAAATTGCCCTGCATTATCTCTGTAGGAACAGAGTTGAGCCTCAAGGTCATTACTGAATTCCAGCTGGGCTAATTACCCTCCACCCACCTGCCTTTCCCCTGGAATCTCACTGGGGTGTAGTGAGTGTCACCTCCTGCCCTACCTGCTTCTTCATGTGGGCAGATGTGTTCCAGCCATGCATGGAGTGGTGTTCCTACAAAGTCAAATCACTGACGCTCCCCAGGCTAAAAGGCATCGTGTAAAACCTGAGTCTTACCTCCTTCTCCATGCTCTGAAGAGAGTTCCCTTTTTTAAATCAGGGGTTTGTGGCCTCTGGCCCACCAACTCGGCAAGATGCTGTGAACTGTTCCTACAAGGAATAAGGAAATAATATTCATATTTGCTCTGCAATTATCTACAGATTAGAAATTTCTAAAGAGGGTCTCAAACACTCAAGGAAAAGATTTAGGACTCCATAAATCATAATAGGTTGAAAACTGTGTACCTAGAATAACTGGGTTCTCAGCTTCCATGAAAATTCATCCAGACATTTCTGCATATATTTCTGGGTGCAAGCATTTGATTGTAAATACCGCTGTTGTGGAAACTTGGCTGAAGGGAATAGACAGACCGTCATATATACGGAAATGGAGCTGATTATTATCACTGCCTGAAGGAATAAATGGGCATGATTGGGAACAGCTGTTTCTGAACTGATGCAAGTGTGGGGCAGCTCTGGGAAAGATGCATGGCACTTGCTATCACATGCATCTTTGCACTGGTTGATATATCCTGTTTCTCACAAGCCCAAGAGCACTGCAGAGCTTATGGGGTTATGTTGCTCTGAGGATCTGAATGACTTGCTGTGCCGGCTAGTCAAACCTTCAAGGTATAGGAGGCCCTGCGTTCAGTTGGGTTAAAACACATATTGTTGAGGGTAGTCCTCCTGGCCAAGGGACACAAGCTGTGTCTAGATGAGGTTATCCCACAATGCTTCCCAAATCTTAGATCTGGAGGCATGCTTTGGCTGCATCCCAACTCCAGATTGAGTATGTACCAGCAACCCCAGAGCCTCAGTTTGCACACAAAGGAAACCCAGATGAGAATGCTGGCGCATCGCAATAGCTCCCTAATCTGGAGGATCTGGAGACCAGGATGCAAAGACCAGTTAGCACAGACAGAGCTCAAATGACCTGTCCACATAGAGGTTTATACCTTTCTGGATTGTCTGCACATTTTTCCAGCAATGATCTATCCCATAAGGAACCATCCGGCCAGACAACCTTGCTAAATTCACAGTTGATCTAGTTATAAAGTCGTTCAATCCCGACTGTATTGATTTTGTACAGGGATGATTTTTTTAAGTCAGGATGCCATGCAGACTTAAGTCAAACACCATGCAAAAATCTGTCAGTTGAAGTTGTTATCCCATTACAAACAATAAAAAGTTTAACAGGATCTACTTTCTGCAAACCACAGCTGATTGATGTTAATTATGCTACATACCTTGAGTCTGCAGGGATTGTGGTCCATAAAGGTTCTTCCTATGATTAGTCTTTCTGGATCCATGTCTTGCTAAGCACTGCTTGTTTTCATGGGTCGTCTTGTTTACAACTTTATTAGCTCAACGTTAGATTTTTTTCCAGTCCTCTGGAACTTCCCCAGTGTTCCCAGATTTGTTTAAAAATCAACACTAATGGTTCAGAGAGCTCTTGGGCCAATTTGTTTATCCTTTGATGCAACTTATCTGATCCTGCAGAATGTCTAACTTTAATCACTGCTGTTTAACATACGGCTTCATCACTGATAGAATACAAAGTATTTCATTATCTCTGTAAAGTATGAATATGTCATCCTAATTCTTTCCAAAGAGAAAATAAACACTGAACAAATAACTTTGTCTTTTCTACACACAGACTGAATATTTTCCCATTATTGTCTGGGATCCCTGGGATTGCTAGGATTTGGCTTTTCTTGATACATTTAAACAYTTTTTTATCATGAACCCCAGAGGCCACAGATTTTTCACTTCTACCTTACCTCTCTCTTCCCAGTTGTCTGCATGTTCTCAGTGATTTGTACTCACTGCTATCAGTTTCCTCTTTTTTATTTACCATTAACATGTATGTGTGCATGTGCATACATACCAAATATATGTACTCAGAATACTATTTCTCTAAGTATATACGTATACTAAATGTAAAGTAGCACTGCTTCTACTTTCTCTCCTAGCTGGGACTTGTCTAAACAAAACAGTGCTCATGCTTCTAGAATAGCAGTTATCTTAGACCATCCCACAAAATATCCTTAAACACTTCCCAATTATCAAATTATTCAAATTTTTTGTTTAAATAATTTTTTCTACTCCTAATTTTGCTCCTAACTATTTTCAGCCTAGGGAAACTATTCTTTTACCAGAAGCAGGGACCAGAGCTGGGCACCTCTGTGCTTTTAAAAATCTGCTCTCTCATCACATATAAATAGCACTGTTCAGAGCTCTTCTGTCTTTGCACATAATGTCATGCTCAGTGGCACAGAGACAGCCTGGGAATAGATTGTGGAGTTGCTGCCCATCAGGAGACAAGAGTTACATACCTAAAAGGCAGATGAAGCTGGTTTAGGGTTATATGGGGGGGAGAGGGGGGTAGCCCTTCTCTGCTTCCAGGCTCGTGGAGAGGGGGCAAAGCCACAGGGGACTGAAGACAGCTTTCATCAATTGAGATGTTTTATTTTGTGTTGGCTTTTTTTCTTAAACATCCTTTGTTTTCTAACAATAAATCATATCCTGAGGCAATAGCCTTTAAAAGGACTGGGCATGGAGTCTGCTTCCCTTTGCTGGCTGGTGAGGCAGGCCACCGGCTGACAGCAGCCATCAATCTGCAACTCAATGATCAATCCATCTTTATCTGTCAGCACGGGACCAGCGCAAAAGGACCCCGCACCGGCCATGGTGCCCGATGTGCCTGGTGCTCTTGCCCAAGATCACCCATCGGCTCTGGCAGTGCCCAAGAGGTTCACCATCGGCCACCTGGCCTCTCTGTGGCTGCCTGCTCCCCCAGAGTACGATCCCACCATCTCGAGTATTTTCCCCACTATACCCCCAGTATATTTTGCAGACAGCAGTAGGAACACATCACTGCTCTGACTGCTTTCTCTGACTCGGTCTCCGCAGCAAACTCCCTTTGCATCCCATCTTGTGATTCACTGGATAGCGGGCATCCTATGTCTCGCCCTTCTGAAAAGTCAGGAATACTAAAGAAGGCAATGGCATCTTTTCCAAACAGAGGGTACTGGTGAGTCCAACAGTCTAGTTATGGGTAAACCCTCCCATGAGGTTTCAAAAATACCAAGTCATTTTTTTCCCCATCAGTGGCTATTTCTACCTCCTGTTGTTTATTGTCCAGGCTTCTAGGTTTGCTTTTTAACATTTGTGCTGCCAGGAGTCAGCATTTTATGATGGTGCCTACGTCTTCTGTTTACCCTCTTAAATATTGTTCCCCAAAGATGCTCCATTAAAGCCCTCTTAACTGCTCTACCTCGTTTGTTATTCAGAATACTGGTTGCTCTCCCAGGGAGATGGAGGTGGTCCAACTCCCTCAGAAAAGGGAAATGCTCCCTCAGAAAGCATACCTGATGCTCCATGAATTGAAACACTTCTGTTTTACCTCCGTTTTACATCTTTTGCCCCATTGGTGGTCTCCCTCCCCTGTCTGCTTTTGCCTCTAAGTCATGAGGGATCTTTAAGCCGATTGTCTGAACTTTCCTCTCCTTCAATTCCCTCCTGAGATCCTTCAAGTTCTTGCTGATCCGAGAAGTATTTTATGAGGCAATTTCATTCATGCCAAATGTGTCATAACCAATGGATCCCTGCCTACAGTCATAGAGTCCCGTTCAGCGTTTCAGTGATGTGTACTGTTTTGGAGCCAAGGAGACCGCACACAGACCTGTTGTCTTTCTGTCCCTTCTTCTGCGTTTGGCTATGCAGAATGGTTGTGTCTGGCTGTGTAGTTACATTTGTTCCATTGGCCACCACTCACTCCCTTGAAACCAACTCCTTCGTCCCTTGAGTCTGCTGAGATCATGCTCAAAATGGCTACAGAGAACGTTTATGTCTTTTGGATGCTAATTCAGGGTCAAGATCTGCTGGTCAAGAGCCATACTTCAGCACCTCATATCTTTTGCACCTGTAGAGGCAGTGTCTTGCTCTTGGCCCACTGGGGGTTTCCATGTGCAGGCAGCAAGGAGAACATGACACCTTCTGCCTGGGCTGGAGCCCCCACTCTGCCTCCCACTGTCTGTGCTGCACCTGCTGTGGAAATGGTCTCAAAAGCTTTGGGGCAAAATCCCCTCTTCACTTGCACTCTTGGCTGATGATATCTATGTAAGCCACAGCAGCCAGACCTATCCCCTTGCCATGGAGGATGTAGAGGCCCTGCTGTAGTAGGCTCAAGAGACTCATCATCCTGACCTGAGCAGCCAACCTGGGCACAGCCAGTGTGCCAATGCCATTTTCCTGCTTCGTGGCATGCTCATTGCTTCTCTCCTTCCTTGGGCACAGGGCAGGCTGCATCAGTTGTTGTGGGAGCCAGCCGCTTATGCTGCCACCCCTTCCCCAGGCTCTCTGACTCTGCAAGTCCCTCCCATAACTACGACACCGGTGTCTTCCGTCACAAGACAGGTACTTGTCTCATGGCACAGGGATGGGCATGGACCTCTGTTCCAATGACTGGAGGCTGCCTGACTGTTCCACTGCAGGGCAGGCACGTGGCAGGCGTCACTCAAAACAGTGACATGACAGGAGAGTCTTAAGTGCACCCCCAAAAGGTGACTGCATGTTCCAGCAGGTCACGAGGAAGGGCAGGAGATGCTGTTCCTAGGTGGGGCCACAGCACAGGGCCCCCAGTGACTCCCGAGCCCTAGTGTGGCTGAGGTAAAGAGCTGCTGCTCCAGTCTGCAGGGCTTTTCCTCATGTCACTCCTTATGCACACAGGACCATGTCCCAGAAGACATCGGTCCCAGAACTGCTGGACAGGARGGGAAGAGACAGCAGAAGGGTCTGCGCTGCATATAGGGCTGCCAGGCTATCTGCTTCTGCCCATGGCCACCCCTCGCCAGGGCAGGATTCCTCCTGCAACACAGTCACAGCTCTTGGTTGCTCCGTGCTGGGTTTGGAGAGAAATCCAGCATCAACAGAGCACCTGGTGAGGCTGGACATTTTGAAGCTGGTGGGGGCAAGGGGGAAGGTAGCACAGGGACAGGGAGAGGTGGCGGGTTTCGCGAGGAGAGGAAAAGRAAAAAAACTTCAGCCTGGAAATTCTTTTGTTCCTAACTGTGCAGTTCAGTACATGCGAAGGGGGCAGGGAGAAGGGGAAAGGCACAGTGGGGTCTTGACACAGAACAGCCTGGAATCGATGTCCCAGCCTTTCTTAAAATGTCCTAGAGTGCTTGGATTTGCCTCAGATTAAGTCCAGTTGCCCAGACTGGCGTGTACCCATACAAGGGCTAAATCAGAACCACCCGTCACACCTCCCGCCCTCCTCAGCCCTCCCCTTCCCTCCTTCCTTCGTTTCAGCACAGGTTCATTAAGGCCTTCCCCAGTGAAAATAGGCTGCRTTTTGGGGGGACTGCTGAAGCGTTTGATATTTTCCACTCTGCGTGTCAAGGGCATTTACAGTCGGCGTCAGACTGTTCCGTCAGTCTGAGGGAAGCACTTTGAAGTGTTTGTGGTAGAGGCCACATGTGCAGTCAAGATGTGCCGCTCCAGCTCCCCAGCCTCTTACTCAGTTTGCATTCCCAGCATCATGTGACAATGAACAACACAGCTTAACCCTTTCGCACTGTGGGAAGCGCGTTCTGCTCAGAGACACCCACAGCACGGGGCACAAGAGCCAGTCCTGGGACCCCCATCCCCTCGTGCATTTTGGCAGCAGTGCAAAGGAAGCCCATTATCACTCTCTYTCATTTCAGTTCTCGGCAGCATAAGCCAGGGAAGGACAAGAAGGAGCAAAACTCAGCTCAGACAGACACAGTGCAGGGCACAATCTCTCCAAGAAAGGTGATCTGACAAAGCGATGAGGCCTTGAAGTTTCTGGTCCAAGCTGAGGATCTGATGCTAGTCCCCACGTGTGCCCAGAGGGCTGCCAGAGCTCCCAGTTTGACGATGAAAGTAGCACCACTTGTCATGAGCATCTATGAAGTTGTGTCCCATCCCCATCAGTCCTGCAGCAGACCTTGAGCTTTACCCAAGAAGTCACATGGAATGAGTCCCAGTGGCTGTGCATAACAGGAGTGTCCACAATGACATTACCCCTTGTCCTCCGGCATGAGAGACAGCATACAATGAAATGTGAATTGGTTTGGGAGCATGGCATGCTCCTGCCGAGCAGTGATTGGCTTCTGGCTGTAGGTCTCCCTGTATAGGGTGAACAGTCTTGACAAGTTTGCCTTCAGGGCACTGGTGTGAGCCCTGCAATGTTTTGAGGAGCTATCCGCACAGGCATTGGTCAGGGATGAATCCAATTTGTCTGTGTAAGGCTTGCACAGTAGTTGTGTAGCGCTCTTCCATAGCTACAGGCTTTATATTATTTTCACATGCACAGAGAGTGCCTTGGAGAGGAGCTTTCTCTAAAATGAAGCAGAAGGACTAGTGGGCTGAGCTGCTCTTTGAAGAAAGTGGAATAACAGTTAGTCAGGCCATACGCTTCTCCTCAGTTCTCTAACAAGAGAGTAAGGATGGCATGAAGAAATTCAAGAGACATGGTGTCACCAAGTGATGCTTCCCTGGCGTCTGAGATGCACCTTCTTCCATGGCTCCCTGCAGGTTCCCCAAGTTAGGAGGACAGCCGTCTTCTGTGAGGAGCCTCCTGCAAGAGGGCTCCCAATGTGCGGTGGATTTTCCATTTTCCATAACTAGTCAGGAGCAACTGAATAGTTATCAGGAACTGGCATTGGCTCACAGCTTTGGAAGTCCCTTAAGATATAAATTCAAACCTCACAGCTGTGCAAGCCTGAATCTACCGAGGGCTGAGCTGTAACCTCCATGGGGTGGTTTTAACTCTGAGCAAATTCCCAGTTTGACATGTAGAGCCTGGATCCACTGCTGTGATAAACAGGACATGGAGGGCAACAGGGGAGTAAAGAGAGTGGTGGAAAAGGCCTTTCTGTGGAAGCTCAGAGTGCAACAGCTATGAGCTAAGGGGACAGTGATGTGAGCTGTGGACATGTGAGTCCCACCCTTTGCTGCTGCTTCAAGAATAGCAGCAGTTTCCTGAGGCAGATGTGGTTCTGTCCTGTTCACCAGGACCTGCATCCTTGGGGCAGCGAGCAGAGTCCCAGGCTGTGGGTGGCTTCCTGGAGGTGTTGTGGGCCTTCCCTGATGGCGCTGCTCAGCGCAGGAGAGCTGCTCCAGCAGCTGAAGTGTTAATGCCTGCCACACAAGGAATAATCTCCCTTTTGAATTATTGCAATACTGAGGGTGGAGGCCTGGGGGAAGGGTGTCATTGTGCTGGCTCTTGCTTGGCAGGGAAAAGAAGACTTCTGGGCTGCAGCTTCCCAGAAAAGTTGAATCCAAGGCATCATCCAGTGCAACCGACCTCTCCTCCTTCCATGAAAGCCCCCTCCCTGCAATTAATTTGAGCCCTGGAAACCCCTGCCCTCCACCCTCATTTTCCAGCCCCCAGCAAGGCAGCTGAGTCAACCCACATCTCTTTTGCCAAGGCTCTTCCCCTTTAACAGGATGATTCATGCCGTCACCTAGGGAGGAATGTGCTTTCCTGTTGTCAAGAAAATCAGTCTGACAGCCCCATGCTTGCCTGTGTGTGCGTGTGTGTGTGTGTGTGTGCCTGCCTGTGTGTGTTTTTATGTACTTTAGTGCTGAGCTGGCACTGGGAGGAGAGGTGGCTGGCAGCAAAGCAGGACTAAAGTTACAATCCACTGTGATTCATCAGACCACTTAGAAATCTAAAATCCTCTTAATCTGGAAGGTCAGAATTAATGAAGGGTTGATCTGTTACATGCTAAAAATAATAATAATAAAAGTTGCCAGAGGTTTCTTTATCCTTCTCTAAGCAGAGCCTTATCTTTCATTCTTTCTTCTCTTTCTCTCCATGGCTCCTTCCCTCTTGTCCCACAGTCCCACTCTCTCCATTCCTCCCACATCAGCCTCAGGGCCTGTTAGGTCTTCTCTAAACAAGTGACTTTTTTTACTATCCTTGGCACACCACCGGTACAGCCCTATAAAGTAGGACCCATCCACATAACTTCAGCCATCAAAACATTCGCTGGTTAGCCTGGGTTCATCACAGGCACAGTGGAGAGAAGGCAATGGAGGGCACCTGTGTTGGATGGGAAGGGCTGCCTGAGACAGCCTTGCCCTCAACAGCTAGAGCAAATACCAAGCTGGTTGGAGGCAGGAGACTGCTGCACTGCCTCATGGCTCGAAATGGCAGTACACAATAGAGCCGGTCTCTGCCACTCCAGGAGTGGAGCCGTCGGTCACCAAGGGGCTCCAGTGATGAGCAGAAACAAAGTGGAAAGCAGACAGGTGGAAGGGGGTTAGATGGGGTGGCTTTCAGGCCGCTTTCCTAAGGAAACAACATCAATACAATAATACTCTGCGCGACTGTCTCCTTGTCAGTTTTGAACTGGTTGTCAAGTTTTGAAACCCATTTGGTCAAAGGGGCAGACATCTCAGAGGCATTAAGTTCATGACAATAGAATACCCTGACAGTGGAGAGAGATCCAAATTGGGGCCCAAGCGAAGGGAAGGTGAATAACCTTACTTTTATTAGACATCAGAGAATGCCCACAGGAGGTAGGCATAGGAAAGCTGGCTTCATTGATTTCGCAGACCCACTTGCTTTTATAGCTCTGTTTGAGTGCAAAGGAGAGACTGAGTTTCAAAACTTATCCAAATTAGTAGGTGTGGATTGGACCTGTTGTATCATTCTTATTCCTACCATAAGCTCATCAAGGTAAGAATCAGAGCTTCCTATGAGTCTGCCAAGAGTTACCTGAACTCACAGACATGGAGGATGGGCTCCCTCCTGGGCTGAGATCAAGTTTGTGCCCTGCTGACAACAACCGCAGAGAGGCCTGGCAGCAGGCACACAGGTCCCAGGACTCAGTCCTTGCTCAGGCCAGTGGTGAGAGCCAGCAATTGCGTGACCTTAGTCCTGCTAAGGGGTCTATGCTGCTTTCCAAGTCGGTGTCAACTTAGTGAAAGCCTGATGAATTAGACAAGTCCAACAAAAGGCACACAGGGATGAGATACCATGTCAGAGCCGGTTATGTTTATAGCACATTAGGTTTCTCTGTTTAAGGGATTTTCATTCTGCTTAGGCTTGTTTTCCATTTGTGTATGGAATTGGTTCATGAAGTAGAAATCAGTTTCTCAAGAGTTCTTCTTCCTCACCCGTTCCCCAAAGGCACCTCCACTCTGCTGTCAAACTCAAGCCACTGAGGATGGCCAAATTTCCTTCCATCTTGCAAATCCTGGTGAGACTAGTTTCATAAGACCCGAATGTGCCACAGACACCACCTGTCCATCAGCCATCCCGAGATTCACCCCAGCTGGCATGCTAAGCCAGGCTTTGATCCTAAGGTTAGGTGAGATGATTCTGGTTCTGGATATGGCTGGAGAAGGAAGACAGCTTCCCCTTTCTGGGCTCATGGCATATTGTACCCACCTACAGCACAAAGGCACATGCAGCTGCAGTCTGACCTTCTGACTGCCAGCACAAGGCATATTAAGGACAATATTTCACACTTGTATAAACCCTTACATCAGAGGATCACAAAGTACTTTGCAAATGTTTGCTTATTAATCCTCACCACAGTCGTCCTGGGAAGAAAGAAGAGACGCTGAAGAATCACCTCATTTACTACAGAGAAAGGGCATTTTCTGGGGTGAAACAAAGGCACTTAACAGATGAGAAAGTGCTGCTCAACATAACACACTGGCCAGAAAAAAATAAAAAGGAATTAAAAACGTGGTGAGCGAGGGGAAGTTTAGGCAGGAATAGTGTGATTAATCATGCTGCAACTTGGCTAAGAGAACAGCAAAAGGCGCCATGTGATTTTTATCAGGCTCTGTTTGTGCTCCATCCATACCTGGTGTGACAGGTAGCAGCATCCCACAAGAATGGGCTGGGGCAGCAGGATCAGTACGCAGCCCGGAGGGAGGGGCAGGGGCAGGAGAGAGCTGGGCAAAACTTCCAAAAGCAACTGACTGATTGTTGGGGTTGCTGGACATGACCCATGACCATCAAGCCTCAGACGGGTGCCTGAGGACAGGACCAATAGTGACTCGCTGGCTGTGAATTTCTAGCTCATAACCCAGGGACACAGTCATCACCGCTGTTTGGCTGTTTTCTCTCACACACACACCTATCCCTGCACCGAGGTGCTTGCTGCTGTTCCCATTGCCGAATTGTCACCATTTCAGCCAGACCAGACAAAGCATGGCTGGTATTTTCCAGCAACTTTATCTTCTCATGCAAGCCCTGCACCTTGGACTGCCTGTGTGTCTTCAAACATACTGTTCCTTGAAAGAAAGTCATCAGCTCATCCATCCTCTCCAGTAATCTGCACTTGCAGATAATTTGCACAAAGTCAGAGGCAGGGCACAGCTACATAATCCTCACTACTGATGAATCTCAGGGGGGTTTACAGATAATCCAGAAACTATACTGAAAATATGATACTCTGAAAAGCAAACACTGCACAGTTGCAAGATGTACACTGCCTAGTTCTTAAAACAGATATGTCCCAGATGACAGTACTGGCGAGGAAGAAAAGGTCAGTTACAGCTAGTTTTCACTCCAAGATTTCATGAGACACGAGTTTGCTAATCTACCCATTCTAACAACTCGCTTCAGAGTAGATCATACATCACTGAGGGACACTAGTGGGGACTGGGCACACTGTGTAAATGCGTATGCTTTTGCAAATGCTACCACATCAGCATGACAGTGGGTTTTTTTTTTTTTTTTTTTTCACACATTGCACAGTTCTAGATGACGGCACGAGGTGGAGGATGAGATTATGTAACTTGAATAATGCAAGAGTTCACAGTCCTTTTTTCTGGGCACAGGTAGCTCTAGAAATTATCAGTGCCAGCTCTGCCAGTCCTGTGCCTCCATCCAGGTCACATAACATTCTGAGATGGCTTTTATATCCTCATTGCAATGAAGTATTTTATCCCTCTAGGGTTTATTATTCTTTTATAGACTGAAGGGCTTCAGCCTAATCTTTCAACAAACAAAAGGAATCTTTCAACGTTTCAATGCTGTTGTAATTGGCTCCAAAAATAGCACCCTCAGAGCCACATTTCTTAATCTTCTCAAGTCCAAGGATTAACCTTTTTTTCAGAAAAAAAAAAAAAAATCCAAGGACCAACTTGTATATTTTTCATTTGCAATCAAATAAACACAAGCCTAAAATGTGAAAGTTAAGCCATACTAGCTTTTATTTTCTCCCATTTTGTTTGCCTGCTTGCTTGTGTGGCTGTTGGAGGAGAGGAGAGAGGATTTACTATTGTTTCATGAGCCACCACTGGATGTTTTATAGACCACGAAAGGCCCCTGGATCACAGTCTAAGAAACACTGCTTTAGAGATAAACAGGCTCGTTACAGGAGGTCCTTGTTCTCTGCTCTGCTTTACGGCTCACATTGCTGGAGACTGCCACGTTTGTCTTTAACTCCATTACACTGCACATTAAAGGACACTGGTTGTCTCTCCTGAGGACCAGGCGCTCTGCACAGTTCTGTTCATGCAGCCCTGTCCTTGCAACTACTGTGCATTCAGTTTATATCCCTGGATCCATGATGTGCCTCCATACACTCCATCCAGGTCAAGTTCCATGGCCCTCAACAAAGTGATGTTACCCAAGGGATGTAGAATAATGCCAACTTGTTCCGTAGCTTAAAAAAAGACAGCATCATAAGGACACCTCTTAGTATGCAACAGTCGTGACAGATCTTGGAGAGGATGACTTGTCTCCATGACTCCTGAATTATCATGGGTAGCTTTTCCTGCCAGGAAAAGTGTCCTCAGCGCAGCCCTCTGTACGACCCCCACAGCTCTTTCCAAATGCAGACAGACACCTTGGCACCTCAAGTTGCCTTTGGACTCTGTTAGTGTTGGCTGGTTGGGTCTGATAGCTTCCCTCTTGTTTCTCCTTGTTTCATTAACTGTCACGCCAGGGTTTCTGATCATCCCTCAAGCCAAGCCCTGCCAAAACACTTACTCTACTGCAGTGCTCCATTTCAGATAATTGCCAGAGAAAGCTGTGCAGTTGGTAACGACCAAGGTAAGGAAACACCGAGATGCACTCAGGATATAGCATTCGCATATTGTACTTTCATAAAGGTATAGCAGTGGAAACATTCCCTATTTTGATTGTCTCAAAGCCACAGGAAAAAGGGAATTAAGGGAATTGATATGTCTGGGATAGACGCCAGCTCTGATTTACTCACATTTTTAACCCGATCTGAAATACCTTGGTCAGAGATGGAAAACTTTTATGGAAGACATGAACCAAATCAAGCCCTGCCTGCACTGGGATCCAGCTAAGAACCATCTTGGCTGGCACTGTTCAAGAAACATAAAAATGGAGGAACTGGCAAACAAACAGGCAACAGCAGCTTCATAAGAAATTTCTTCTCATCCTACAGAGGGTTTGGAGAATCTAACATCACCATGGCTAATACCCACATTCGTAGTCTGCCTTCAGACCACAAAGTGCCTAAGGTACCAGAACACCAATGAGTTAGGATGTAGGGGTTGGCTTGGCTCCTGGAAAGAGGATGTGCTTTCTCATCAAATCCCAGCATGATTTGGTAGGGAGAAGCACAGAGCGGTCAAGCCAGAGTGGTGAGCCTGAAACAAGGTTGCCTTTGGAAACAGTATAAAAAGAAAATATCCTTGCTAACATAACCTCGCATTCTAGTTTAACCTCTGTGTTCCCTCAGAGAGCGCAAACATGCCTGCACATATTTTAGGCAGAGCAACCCACTTAGGAAGACTCAGATGTAGCAAAGTCCAATTAAAGCGAAATGGAATGAAAGTCCCAAATTGTTTCAATGTGTCAGAATGAGGAGTTTGCAAATCCACTGGTTATTGCAAAGTTGTTCTGGGAAAAATAATTTCTATATAGATTCCATCCCACTTTGCTGAACTCCATGGGAGTTTTACCATCAACTTCAGTGGAAGAAGGACCAATATATATAGATAAGCTTTAACCATGCATTTATCTAATTAATTGCATTTTAGGCCAAATACATTTCACCTTATACCCTGATCCTGCAATGAATTCTCTATAGAAAGAGCTTTATCTTTACAGAGATATCCACTGACCTTGTACCAGCAAGGTCTAATTGCAAGAACCCATTCCATTGTCTAAAAACAGAGGTATCTGAATGAACATATACCTGTGTTAATCTTCCTGAGATTAACATGAGTTCAGTCAGGATCAGAGTTTGACCAAAGTATCTCTTTATGTATCAAGCTGGAAAGCGGATCAAACTTTTTTTTTCCAGATCACTAATAAAATAAAACAGAAATAGCATTGTAGAGGAAGTAGCTTGCTTGTTTGTGATGGCTTTTTCCTTTGGGGAGGCAAGTACAGAAACCACAAAATTATTACTGCTAAAATAACCAAAACAAAATACAAAATTTGACAAATCCTTAATGCAGGATGTCATTCATAATTCCTTCTTTAGTTAAAATTCCCAAACATCAGACAGTGTGGATGAAGTGTTCTGCCCACAATCCTGATCTCCAGTCTTTTAGGAAGGCTAGAAGAATTCAAAACAAGGGAAAATAATGAGAGGTCCTTCTTGATGTATGGAGCAGATTTCTTTGTGGATTCAAATATTAGCAGGGCCCCAGAATTCAGGTAGCATAAACTAGTATTATCCATTTGATCTTAGTCACCTTGTCTGGATGCACACCAGCTCAGTGTGTCACCCCAGAGACATGCCCATGGCTGCTCCCAGGTTGTGCTATCTGATCTCTAAGGCTTTCTTAGAGCGAGCAATCAAAGGGCAGATACTGGCATGCTTTTTCAAGCTCACTAGAAAGCCATTTGCTCCCCTAGATGTAATTTACGTCATTCAGCTAGAAAGTTTGTTTTCAGTACAAAATACTTTTTAATCACCTCTGTTAAGTCTTTCTACTTCATCTCATCTGGTTCCTATGGAAAACCTAAGTCTTCCAGAACAGCAAATTCTGTCTTCCGGCCAATGTTAGGAAAGCTGATTTTTTCCACTACCTTCTGAGATAGTATTTGCATATAAATACTGTTCAGATCTCTGAAAATATATTTGAAATTGTTCTTATTATTCATTATACTGGACACTTTCCATGTTTCCACAAGCAGTCGTTTTACTTTTTCTTCCTATCCACGTAAGCAAAAAAGACCTGCTCTTTGCTTCTTCATTTATCCTTAGCTTCTTTTTACATGCTGTTCTTCTTCATCAGCATTTCAAAAGTCAAAGAGCAAATCATGAGTCCTCCACTCTAAAAATGACACTTTCGTCAAAACAGCATTTCTAATACTAGAGCCATGGATGGTCAGTGGGGTTATTTTAAAAGTTTGTAGCTGGTCTGCAGAACCAACTCTTCTCAAAGATTCTCAATCCAAAGTTGGACAATAAAAGTGTGCATGCTCCAAAAGACAAGAAGAAGGCTGACAGATTTTTGTCATGGTTTTAGAACCACTGGATTGAGAAAGAGAGAAAGAACATGGAGCTGCATATCTTTTCCATGTATGACAAGCTACAGTGAGCTTGAACAAAAAATGACAGATTTCCTTGCCAGGGTGAACATCTCACATGTTAACAACAGATAAAAGAGACCTACTCTGCAAGTCACCCAGAATCAGTGAGGCTGCTCTTTGCTACATACTACACGTTACATCTCATTTCAGAAGCACTCACTAATAGTATTGCTTATGCATTCACCAAACTTCTTGGGCTGGTTGCTGGTGCTTTCTTCCACCTCTCCTTTCTCTCTCCCTTTCTCTCTCCCCTTTCCTGGCTCCACCTCACTGCTGTGCACAAACCTAGGATAGCACTTTCAGGTGTAAAACAAGGCTGAAACACAGGAAAGGACCATCCTACCTATTAGGCAGTACAACAGTTGGAAATGACTACAGATGGATAACAGAACTGTCAGTATAAACAACATGTGAGTGACTGTCTCTGCTTCCAAGTCTTGTGAAGAGTTGTCCTTCACCTGTACATGGGAAAAGGAACCAGAAGGGGAGGTGAAGTTGGAGCAAGCTGTTCAGCCTGGCCAGGGGGAAAAGCAGACATTTGTTTGCTCTCCTCCAAACTGAGCACTTTTGAAAATCCCACTTGCTTTGAACAATGTCCCAGGAAAGGAGCAGGCAGAGCACAGAATCAGATGAGAGCCACGTGCTGAGATCAAGTGGTGAAATTTTTTTTTTTTGTCTCTCTCTGTGTTTCTCCTGCAGGGCACCTGAATGCCAGAGATTCATGAACATTTGCAAAGGATTCATTTTCTCAGCATGACCCTTCTTGAGATTAGCACGGAGATTTAATGATGTAAACTTCAGCTATCCTCTTGTTACCTACTAATGCATCTTTGGATTCTTCAGGATCTTCTCAGTTGTTGACAAAGAGGTTCCTCCTCTCTTTTAAAAGAGCTGAAAAATATGGTTTGTTATTGTCTTCACCAGGCTGTGAGGTACAAAGAGGTCTTGAGAAGATCATCTGTTGTTCCATCCCTCCATCCTTATAAAGCAGCTATAGCACTAGCTGAGAGCTTGTGTCTTTTCATCTGCTTCATTAGCTGTATTTTGCAGAATTTCAGGGCTTGTGGCAGCTGGGAGATGGCTGAAACAATGCAAAGAGGAGCCATGGGTCTTGGTTTTGCAGCTTCAGTACCCATGGAAAGAAGACCTGACATAAATGTAGCAATCATGGGTGAACCTTCTTTCAGAGGAAATGGAGACGCTCTGGGAACCTCCCAAGAGAGCAAAAGAATGCTTCCAGACAGTCAGGTGGCGCAGCCTGCTGGCTCCATCAACCTGACACACTTGGCAGCCTCTCCCACTCCAGCTGGCCAGAATGCTGCAGTCTGCAAAGCTAAAGGCAGAATTACTGGATAATTGGTAGAAAACAGATAGCTGCATGTGGTTATACACAGTGACATATATATACACATATGTATGTATGTAGGTACATATATGTATACATATATACACACACACACATCTATACGTACATCATGGACTTGGCAGCACCTCCCTTAGTAAGCTTGCAGAATATATGTACATCTAGCAGGATTAAAACACCTCTGTCTCATCCTCTAATAATTAAGCTGCTCTCCATATTGGGCATGTTAACTCCGCAGAAGAGCCCTGACTTCTTCCAATAAGACATTTAAAGATGTATTTTTATGAGCTTTTGTAGAAGAAACACTGACTAAATGCTCCTATCTGAAGCTTGCCCTAGCAGTCGCACATTGCCCGGGTTCCTCTGCTTCCGAGTCCTCAGAGCCTTTCTGCAGCAGAGACCAACTTTCAACTTCAGTCTGGTTGCTTGTTAGGCTCTAGATTCCTGCAGCCCAGAGCAGAGTTCCTGCTTACGTCAGCAGCAGTTGGCCAAGGGAAAAAAGAGAACAATACAGCCTTTATAGATTAACAGTATTTCAATTTACTATAATTTATGCAGTATATAACATGGCTTAGAGGAATAATCTGTCATTCTTTTGGATCCTTTCTATGTTTATTCCTCTTCCTTCTCCACCTTCCCCTTTCCACTTCTCCTCTCCTCCTCTAACTTTTTACCTCCTGTTCCCACTCCTTTCTGCATTTCCTCCTATCCAACAGCTTTCACTATTGCTCTGATGGATCCAGCCCTTTCCCTACCTCTATTTTACCTGCTAAAATCCCTGTAAGCTCCCTGGGATCATAGCCCCACTTCTTAGTCTGCATATAGTGTAACAGTGCCCATTTGTGCCCATTGACTTGGACTATTATGCACCTTTGTTAACACGGATGAAAACAGTAATATAAACATTTTCACTGAGAAAATTCCCATAGACTTTCCTCTACCAGAAATCAACGTGAACAACAGAACAATTAATGATAACATTTAAGATATTATCACTGGTGTTTAGAGTCAGCACCTTATTGCATCCTCTCAAAAGCATAGTTTCAGGCTGGCTGTAAAGCACAGCAGGCACGTTACCATCCATTACAACTGAAGATGGTTGTGTCACACCTATAGGGGTTCATAGCTCATTTTTTTTATTTGCTTATTGCTCTGATTCAGAAAATATGAGAAAAATCATCCTTTTTTTTAACCAGGATCAGCGTAAATGAAAGTTCCTGCTTCAGATGCAAGTCCTGCAGGACCTCCATAGCATTTCTGCCTGGAACTGCCAGTCCCAGAAAATCTGTATTTCAAAGTGAGAAGGGGAAAAATAAATATAAAAGTGTTTCATCTTTAGAGTGTTGGGTATTTGATCTTATCTGGAATGAGTGTGTGTGTACGTGTGCGCATACGTCATTGTTGTTATTTTATTAAAGAGAGCTGTTACGAAACTTCCCTTCCTATTTTGCATAAATCTTCCTTTTCAGACATGTGGTCAGTGGCTTAGGGAATATTTACTGTGAAATGCCTCTGCTTTTGCAGACCCAACTTGTCTTGGTTCCATTCTCACGACTACACGGAATAACCAGAGCCTTTGCCACAGACGTCCCAGACACTGCTCTTAAAAAAATAACCCTGACCAAAATTGGTGCTTTGGCCTGTGTGAACTGCTAAACATCATCGCAAAGCAGCAATTAGACTGTAAGTTACTTACACACTTTGCCTCTTCAAACTTTAATATTCAGGTCACATGGAAGAGTGTAGTTATGGACAGAGAAGTGGCACTCATGGGTTCTCGTGTTTGTTCTCTCTCTTTGGTTCTCTTCCAAAAGCCAGCCATCCAGCTGACATTTGATGCACTGCTTGCCTTACCTGGATGCCTGCTCAAGGAAGGGGAAATCCCTTCTCTGCAGCAAGGACAGGCCTTGCTCAATTTACTCCAGAATTTGAGCCTCAAACCCTAAGGAGTCAAACAACTCTAGTGCTGAAAAGGTACAAGTTCACCAGGGGCCAGACGCCTGTGAGGCCAACGGGCTGCCCCACCCAGGCCAAAACCCAAAAACTGTGCAACCTAACAAAATTTGACCAGCCCATCTGCATTCCTGTCTAGCTACCACAGGGTAGCTGTTCTTGTGTTGTTAAGTTCTTGTCCTGTCAAGGCCACCTGACAAATAATAGCACTTTCTGAAAAGTCCCTTGAGCTCATCCCTTCTGGCCCTGTGATCCATGCCAGGACAATATTCCCCATAATTCTTCCCTGTCCATCCAGGACGTTAGTAATAGGCCCTTCCTTATGCATATGGACATGCTTCCAGGTTCAGGGATGGTTGTCCCAGAGAAAAGCACAAATACACACTGACTTCCTAGAATTCAAGGTAAGCTGCAAAGCATGAAAACCTTCCTCCATTAACCTTCAGGATAATCAGAAGAGATAACAACAGACAAGATGAAACCCACAGTCTACATTGTCAAGACTTCAAGCACACCAAAAAGTTGTGCAAACTCTCCCCTTTCTCTGGGATTTGGCGGCCTATGCTCAAGGCCAGTTCTGATATGCTGCTACTCAAAGCTGGGATCAGACTGCTGTGAAAAAAGCTGTGTGATTAAGAGCTGTGAGAAACCTCTACAGAGCTCTTCTGCACCTCACTTGGGAGCTGCATTTAAACTCTGGACCTTGCCCTTGGTCTTTGCCTCAGCTACACTGTAGGTCTGCCTGTGCTTCTGTACCTTGCTGATCCCAACTTTGGATATGGGGGGAGAGGTTTTCCCTGTCACCTCTTGAAGCGGATTCAGCAGCAGATTCCAGCCGTCCTTTCTGCAGTGCACTTACCCCGCTTGAAGAGCACCAGCATAGGCAGTCAAAGCAGCCACACTGGCCCCCATCACAAGTAAGTGACAATCCTGTCCTTCAAGACATCTTCTCAGATTGGAATTGTCCCCAAGCACAGCTGTTCACAACATAAAACACCTCAAATCTTCTCCAGGAAAGGAACAAGCTGAAAATCAAATCAATACCTTTTAGATGATGCAAACAGGGCTCCAACCATCTCTAAATAAAATCACTAGGAGCTTCCTTTCATCCTCATTCTTCCTAAAATCATTGGGCTCTATGTGCCAACACTGTATTTTGATACCAAGGTTCCTTTCTTCACAATTTCGTATTCATCATAAAATTATACACAAGCACGGAAATCCACTCCCTTTTCAGGCCTATGAGGATCAGAGATAGTGAAAGCCCTGGATCATCTGTTTCAAGGCAGGTCTCTAACTATTCCCCAGTTTTCACTTGCTGGAAAGTTACCCAGCCATGTGTTTGTAATTAAGGTCTCAGTTCCTCACAGGCTCATGGCAAATAGCTTGCTTCACCTGGGTCACATCTCTAAAGGGAATTCCCCCAGCCTGGATTTGCAGGACATATTCAGTGGCAGCTCTGATATAGGCATTAGCCATAATGGAATCCATGTCAATTATGAGTTCATCCACTCATTTTGCTATCCAGGCCTCCCACTCAAATTTCAGAGATCCCATTCTAAAATGCAATTTGACCCATTTTGGAAGGGAGAGAGTTCCTTAGTCACTCCATTTGAGACCAATTAGGCTGTTTGATTTGGGATCCTTTATCCCTCAGCGCTCTTAGCCTGTCTGTTCCAATAAATGTTGCAAAAAAACCCAGTGTCTGCAGTCCCTGCATACTTCATGGGCACTATTTCATATCCAGTAACTGCACTCCTTTTATTCCTCTTTCACTGTCTTGAGTCAATCACAAACTCTGGGGTTACTTTGTGTGAACTGTCCTTCAGCTTTGTGTCTGTGAAGGTCACGAGGATGAGGAGGTATGTTTGACTTGTAATGCTTTTCCCTAGCTTAACACTTTGAAGCAGTATCTTTTGTGGCTAACCTGCCCCACAAAGTGAATGTGCTCTCAGAGTCCATTTTTAATTGACCTCACTTATTTACTTGAATTATTGATCATGTCATAACCATTTCCTCTCCAACTGTCTGATGGAAAGTCCAATCAACTTATGAGTTTTGGAAGAATTCCAGTTTTCAAACCAAGAAGCAATCACGGATTTGCAGTGATAATCAGAGCTCAAGGCCTTTGTTTCATGTTTCATTCCCAGATGTTGTTTCCAGCACCTCAGAGCCCTGAAGAACAAGTCAATGGGATGTGGATTCAAGGCTGATAATGGAAACAAGGTCCCAGGTTGTGAGAGGACATCTACCTGCTTTATTTCAATGGTCTTCAGAAGTCCTTCACATGTTCTGAACCAGGATGACCTACAAAGTTTGTGAAATCTGGGAACATCCACAGTACAGAAATAATTTAAACATAAATAATTTAAACCTTTGATTGAGAAAAGAGCCTAAGCACATAGTTAACTGTCATCACAAAGAGGACGGCTCTCCTCATTAGGGGCCCAGATGAATTGTTAAAGTAAGTCCAAAACTTGTTAGAGGAGAAGGGCTGGAATCAGTGCTGTCCCCCTGAGCCTCCGTGAACAACCATGAACTTTCAGTGAGGGAAGTTCATTTCAGAATTCAAACCTGAACCTGACTCTGAAGTTGGCAGCTAGCCCCTCTTTCATGCTACAGGCCTAACTCCAACTGAAGGCTTGAAAAGCCTTGTGCTGCAGGGAGTTCAAAATCCAGATCTCGATACTGCAGCTTGGGATCATCTCCGAATTTCCCGGCTTGAGAACCACAATTCCATTTGCTTTACATCACTCGCCTGTTTGTTTGGGGGGAAAAAATACATTAAAAAAAAAAAAAAAACAGTAACAATCCAAAAGAGAGCAACACTGTCCCAGCAACATTCCTCCTCGCAAAGCAAGGAAGAAGACAATTAAGCCCAGCAGTACCCACATCCTTAGCCCTTTGGGCCTCACAGCATTTTCTCTCTCTTCCCTTTGTCTTTGTTTGGGGATTTTCTTCTGTTTTTTATCACTTTGGCTTATTCTGTCTGAGAGGCAGGGGACCTTGGTAGTGTCCCTGAAGTGTTTACTCAAGACTGGAGCAGACCCAAGAGATGGTTTTCAAGGCCCCTGAAAGCCTCTGAAACCCCACACTGCACCTATGCTTTTCAGAGGGGGATTGCTGCAGCTGGCTCTGCAGAGTTTGCCCTTGGGGACAAGTTTACCTGCCAGCCATGGAGAGGTGCTAGGAGGAAAGCGCCATCATCTTTGTCCTACTCCTTTGTCGACCCTGCTCTGTTCTTTGGCTGTGGAGAAGTAGTTACACTGCTAGCCAGGCTCTCCTGTATTCTGGATAATCCCCAAGCTGTTAGCAGTGTGCAGGAAGAGTCCTCCCTCGGTTTCCTCAGCCTGCAGCATGGCCTCCTTTGGGGCCGTCCTTGTGTACCCTGAGCCCAGGCACTCTGCTACCACTTCACAGAGACCAGACCTGCAGGCCTCTAAGTCCTATTTACCCTAGTAATTGAAGCATGCATTTCCCCACACCTCTGGCCTTGTAGGAGCTCTAAATTCAGGATCATCTCTTCAGTGACATAAGACAGTGAAATCCCATACCATGCAGGCTTTCCTAAATTTTTTAACACTGTTACTCTTTAGTTTAGGTAGCACAAAACTTACAGATAGATCCTAACAAAACAATACAGTCCTCTGCGGATTCCCATCCTCTTTTCCATCACCATTCCTGTATAACATCTTGGGCTTGGGTTAAGTCCTATGGATTGTCCATGGCCCTCTTCTCGTGCAGGGCTTTTTCCCACACCAGGGAATCTCTCCTGCAAGTAGCTTCCTTCTGCTTTTCCCCATTTTTCAATCTTGGCTGATTCTTTATT
Source organism: Apteryx rowi (assembly GCF_003343035.1). Taxonomy (NCBI): domain Eukaryota; kingdom Metazoa; phylum Chordata; class Aves; order Apterygiformes; family Apterygidae; genus Apteryx; species Apteryx rowi. The sequence goes on from NW_020451015.1 coordinate 377,860, forward strand.
GAAACCCCCCTTCTTTCCATTCTAAAGCCTTTTCCTTTTGCTGCTCTTCATTGTGTCATGCCTTCCTTATTATGCTGATTCTCTGTCTCATGAGCTTTTCCTCAATTTTGAACTCTTCTTGTCTTCCAAAGTGGGTAAAAACTTTTTATGTTGCCATAAGGTAGCATTCTGAAAGTAAACTCCTTATAGGTCAGTCAAACTATACTGATATGCATATGTGAACATATGCATTCCATTTTGAATTGGTTCTTCTGAAACATTAAAAAAAATAACCAAATACATATCACGTTGCAAAATACGAAATTTCAGAACATTCAAAAATACAAAAACATAACTTTCTGACATTATAAAAATGTTTCACTTTGAGGAGGAGTGGGTTTTCTTTGCTTTTCTTTTCTCCAAAAAAATATTCAAAATAGGGTCTGCATGAAAAATACTGTATCTTGTTTAAAAATCTTCTGAGTAAAAATGTCCAGTAAGTCCTGGACATAAGTCATTCCCTGGTCACAATCCCTATTGATGATGGTGAGGTTAGTTACGCTTGGGAAGAGATACGCTGAAGAACTAACAAACATCCTTGCTGCTCCATGCTTGTTCCAGCCTGCCTCTGCTGCAGCTCCCCCACTGTTTTGTGATCTCTTAGCAGGAGGGAACGCAGTATTTGTTATTGGTTTAGCACCAACCATGGAGCCTCATTCCTTATGCATACTCCCAGGACAATCCCGGGTTCTTATGTGCAGATGAAATATGGCTCTGTTCTTGCATGCTGACGGGCCCTCTCCAAGGGCAGCTTGCAAGGAAACTCACCCGTGGCAATCTGGCACCATCCTGAGCCCATTACCTCTGCTCCTGCTGGTTCTGTTTCCTCTGGCATTTTCAATGTTAGCGTGGAATGAGGAGTGAGCCCCAGAAGAGGTGCATACCTAGAAATAAGGCACTTGTCCTGCTTTTGCTAATAACTACTGACACTGGCTTTTCCACACCTCCATATAGGTAAATTAAGTTTTCTTTGTTGTGCAGAAGGCTCGAACCCAACCATCAGAGCTAATGAAAACCGGATTCTGAGGACACTTGGATCTGAAGCTGGAGCTACACTTTGATATCACAGCTCAGACCTCTCTGTACAAACAATCTTGGCTCTCTTCCCACTGCAGTTTTCTATGAAACCTCAGTATCAAAGAATCAGGAGGCAGGCACAAAAAGGAAGAGAAGAAAAGAAAAAAAGAGAGAGAAAAGAACAAAGAATATGACTTTCTTTTACTGGCTTTCTAGGTTTCTTTAGGCTTTCAGGTGCAGTTGTCTCATCGCACCAGAAACCTTTCTGTAATCACAAGCACTAGGAACATAATCTTGAAAAGCAGAAAACCTGAGAGGTTTGAAGAATCACACACCACCAATAACCAGGGTTTCATGAATAGCCCAAAAGTTGATAATGAATCTCAAGATATCAAGATCTGTAAAATCTCCCCATTTCATCAATGAAAATATTTTCCTGTTTGCAGAGCAGAACTTGCATCCCTGAGGTAAGAAGCATATCATAATGTAAGGGTTGTGAAATATTTGCAAATAGTCTTTCTTTTAAATGGAAATCAGCATGTTGCAGAATAGTGAAGGCTACAATCATCTTGCTGAAAACCAAAGTGATTTATGATACTAACATGTAATAATTAAAAAATACTCATTGAAGGGGATTGTGAACCATTCCTGACTTGGTTCGGGTATGGCCCAGCTGGACTGGGACATCCTTTAGGGACTCAGCAAAGCACAGGCAGGTCCTGGCCTTTGAACGAGGCTCTATTACTCTATTGTGACAACGAAACATCGCAGAAGTAATCGCATCTCAGCAAGAGCCCCTGTGTTCTGGCCAGAAACATTAAAAATCCTGAGCACTGAGGGTAGAATTTCCAAAGTCACCTTGCATCAGCGTAACTGCGCTCCCATGGCAAATTCAGTCACTGGTGGTAGAAAGAACAGCCTGTGCTTCTGAAAATCCCCTATTTTGGATTTATTTCAGACTGCTATAAAATACTCCTTCAACTCCTACATTAGCCTAAACACTTATTCTTCAGCAAAGGCTTTGTCTTCCAATCAAACTTTGCTTCACAGGCATGTGAGACATAGGAGCAAAATGGTCTTTGCCCATGCAGACAACGAGTTTGGCTGAGAGCAGATATCTTACTCCACCATGAGGAGAAGGCAGGATCCAAGCTAACGTACCATGCCCAAGTTCCTGTTCTCACTGAAGTCACTGGTGCAAGTTATTGGGAGTCCATTGCCTCCCCTGGGGCCAGGATTTCACACGTTGTGTTTAAGCTACCTCTGAGTTCAAAGGCTATTCCTCTCAAGCTCAAGACTACAGCACTCCTAAAGAAGCCATGAGCTGCGCTAAGTGAAACTCAGAAATCCCAGCCTCTTGCAAAAATACAGTGCAGGAATTTTCTCTTAGTAACAAACCCCTTAGCATCTTTTGTTTTGGAAAATATGAAAATGTTTCCATACAATTTTTCCAAAATGCAGCAGAGCAGCCCTAAGAATTCTCACATTGTCCTGATGCTGAGAAGTCCCTCTACTCACCCAGGAAAAAAAAAGGGGGATGGCCTGTGCAGTCTCTGAAAGATGGCAGCATCCTCAAGCATCCTTAGCCTTGAGGTAGAAAGCTAAACTGTGTTATCCCTGTTTTGATCCCAGGTTCCCAGGGCTTCCTGCTAGGTTTCTCAGAAGGATTCTGGGGCTGCTGGCCTCTTGTTGCACAGCAGGATTTAACACAGCGCAGCTGCCCCAAATCCTGGGGAGCAACGCCAGTGGCTGACAGGGCCGCGGGCCACGCACCCTCACGCTTGCAGCCAGGGTTGGGAGGCCGCTCACCAACACAGAACCACCCTCCAGAAGGATTTCAGCAATGACAAAGAAAGATTTCCCAGCAACAAGGAAAGAAACATCCCCCACAGTCCCAACCTGGAGGCAGTGTGGTGCTCTAGTGAGGCGGAAAAGTCTCGTGCTTGGCCCCAGGGGCAGTAGCTATGCTGTAAAACGGTACACTCAGCTGTGAGCCCCAGGGTGTCTGCACTGAGGGCTGCCACCAGGCAGACTGGGATCCTTTCCAGCGAGCTTACTGCCCGCTGAAGCCCTGGAGGTAGCCATCTGGTTATTCTGGGCTCTCCCCATACCTCTCTGCTCACCCCTATGAAGCTGCTCACCCCTGTGAAGCCTCGGAAGGAAGCCTATTGTGCCTGTACTCCAAAATTAAGTGTATCACTCAGGGCTGTGTCCTGGGGTCCTGGCTGTGCCCAGGGCACCGGGAAGCAGTCCTGGCAGCACCAAGCCAAGGCCTTGCTGGCCAACTGCAGGGTGCCCAGCCCATCCAGCCCACAGAAAAACAACTTTTTCACGCCTGCACCTCAGCATGTGCTTGCACACAAACAGCATGGACGGTGGGTGGGTCCCCAGCTTACAGACGGGGCCGGCCTCACAGTTTGTGCTCACAGATGGCATCCATGTTCCCTCTCTTAACAACAAGGAGAGCACGTGGGCAGCAGCCACCACGTAGGGAAGGGTGTCTGCTGCGCACAAACCATAGCTGTCCAATAACAAAAAATGACAGGCCAGGAACCCCTCCAGGCATCTCGGATGGGTTTTTAATGCAACGTTCTGGCAGAATCTTTGTTCCAGGTTTTGCTGTGAGTTGATTTCTTGAGAATGTACACATTCAAGTCCAGGCCTCCAGTCCCCTGGGTTGTGCAAGAGCTCTTTTCACATGTAAAGTCCTACTGTCCGTTTCACAGAGCTCTTCTGCACCAGGCTGTGGGCTCTACACAACTCCGGGCAGAAAGGATCGGTACAAAATCTGTTGAGAGATCATCTGTGGAAGGCCTGAACTCCAGCCAAGACAGATAAAAATAAAATAAATTAAAATAGTTGTGTGTGTGTGTGTGTGTTTTATGAAGGGAACATTTATATTTTTAAACTAGGAGTAATTGTATTCTGTATCTGAAATGGCATCTGAAAGTGATTTAGTGGAACAATGTGGTTTCTGATTGGTGCTTGAACTAGTTCCAGAACATTTTTTATAATAAGCATCATAAAGATCCCAATTATCTGATCCTTTTCCCTAACATGGTCAGAGAGGATGTTTCCAAAGAAAGGGCTTTGGATTGTTTTTTTTTCCTTTGTGGCACTGCTCCTGCAAACATTTACATACATGCTTAATCTTGTGAGTAGACCCAGAGAAGTGAACTGAGGCAGCCCTCAGGAGCAAACCTAATCGGGGAGTAAACTAGTAATGTTCAGATTTGCTAATCAGGGCAATACGTAGACTTTCGTGGAAAGGTCTGCTTGTTATTCTGAGAGCTGTTCAGGATGCATTTACGATTCAATAAAGGAGGCCCCAGCATTACCAAAATAATTACTTACTCAAACAAGCCTGTAAAACTCAAGGACTGCCCCAAATAAAAGGAGGCTCCCCCCCTCCAGTTTAATAACATAAATCTAGTGAAATGCATCTTGCTGCCATAAAATCAGTTCTACATGCCTTAGAAACCATTGATTTACTAAGTGGGCAAGGAGGTCAGATCCTGCTAGGAAGTCAGAAGGTTGAACATATGGAGAGAAGTTTTAAAACTTAAAGTTTTGTCCACCCACAGCAATAGAAAGCAGTTCATATCTTACTCTGTAACTTTATTATCTAAAATAAGACACATAAAAGCAACAAGCAATGCTATATATTAAAATGGAGCTGTTTTGATGATCACTCAGTAATGGGAATAAACAACAACCCTAAAACCCACTGTCTGTCCCAGAGGACACTGTCCCCACCTGCAAAACTGACTTTACATAGGCACTGTCCCCCTTGCCCTGAGACCCTGTAGGAGGGCTCACTGTCAGAGCCTGGGCACTGTCTCTCCCGGACACCCCTCGCCCAGGCTGCATGCACACCTCTGGCACATGTGCAGCACCCCGGATCTCTTACCAGGACACTGCAGGGCCAGGCCAGACTTGGGCATGGCAGGAGTTACCTAAGGCAGCAGAGTGGCAGAAGAAGCAACAGGACTGTGGCCCCACTGCCTACCTTGGCCATGCCAGAGCCCCGAGAAGACGACCTGGCTGGTAAGCCTCGAGTTGACTCTGCACAGCAGTCTCTGCATGCAGGGAGGAACACAAGGCCATCCCAGTCCCCAGGAATGGGACTCAGACAGGCGGTGTGCAAGAGGTCAGGCTATAAAGCACATGCATAGTATATCCTGTCAGGAGGGAGAGGAAGGGCCATGTGAGACCCCACATAGGGCAAGGGTAGCTATGTGCCCAAAGAGGAACCTTCAGAGGAACCTTTTATTTACATCTCTTTCAGTCTTTCATCCCACAAAAGCCCTTCTCTTCTGAACTAATTGACTTTGGCTAGGTCCTTCCTGCCACATACCACAACATGGGAATCACGGGTCATCCTGGACACTGAGTTTCTTTTCTCCTTGCAAGCACCACCTCAGCTTCCCTCTGTTTCGACCAATGCAGGGTTTAATGTGCTGCTGAGAACAGTTGGTCACCAGCCCAAATCCCATATGTGGTGACTGAGCACCTGCAAAGTTTCTTGCGTTAAAAAAGGCTGCATGTGACATTACCATCAGGGCCCTATTTCCCCATCTTCTTCCCTGTTTGGAAGAAAGAAACTCTCCTCTATATAGCAAAGAAGAAATGTCCTGGAAGAGAGCAAGGGAAACTGCCAGGCAGCCATTCTTGCTCAGATTAAGTATAGTTAAGGGAAGGTGTGAGGGATTAGACAGCCTGCTTAGCCTCATGCAGCAAGGCAGCCAGAGCTCCAGGAGTGGGTTTGCATTTGTAGTCAAGGGGAATAGGGCAACAGTTTTAAAAAATGCCAGCTGTCTGCTTGTGGGTATGAGCTGATGGACACCATAACCCTTTCCTTGGAACAGTTCCACACTCTCTGCAAATCTACACTGAAGCCTACTGTGGTCTTGCAGTACTTCACCCCTATTGTGAGCCTCCCTCACCTAAAAAAATTTGTCAGACCAATCCTGGAAGGTGCTCAGCCCATGCAGCCCCCAGCACTATGCAGGAGCGATTAGCCTGTCTTTGGGTGGAACTGGAACTGTCACCTGACTGCAGCAGCCACCTCACTATCAGGCTGCCCCTGCTCGCTCGGATCATATTCTGATGATGTGTGAACACAGAGGTGGCCAAAAATAAATAATAGAAGACGCCTCACTCCCCTGAGCGCTGAGGCTCTCATGCCAAGAAATATTCTCTCTTCTGGCTGCCTCTTTTTGTGGTGGTTTTCCTGAGACTGAAAAAGCTCCTCCACTGCAGAAGATGCAAAAAAATTCATGCTGACCTCAGCATTGAGTTTCATCTTTTTGAAGTTTTGTTGCGCCTCTAAGATAATTTATGAGGTGTCAGGATTTTCCAACCACAAATGTCTTGGACGAAAACCGTTTTTACACTACAGATGCCATTAAAGAGAAGCAATTTCAGTCTGTTTTTTCTATGGCACTGTCTGTGTCCACAATGAAGCATGGGTTCAGAGCTCCTGGAGATTATTTGTATAAGAGCTGTCCAGGCCAGCGCTCCACTGAGACTCAGGCTGGGTCTGATTCCCCACCTTTGCCTCATTGCCCTGATCTTCTCTGTTGGGAGGGGAACTCCCATTTCCTGGTGCTGTGCCACGAAAACATGAGCTTGCCAAGTTATTCTCTGTATATGTGTATGTGCGCGTGTGTGTTGAACAAGCCAGAAGTACCAGAAGTAAAAGGATCCATCGGCAAACCGCATTTTGCAACATCTATAAGGATCCCCAGATTTCTTGTCTGTGGATTTCTCTTCCCTGTACTTCAGATTTTCGAGGGGAAAAAGAAACCAACAAAAAAAACCATGAACCCAGCTTAGCCGTCTCTAATCCAGTACGCACCTCAGTCTCCATGAAAGTGTTCTTGGGACGACGGCTGTATTTCCCTTGGCTGGGATGCCCAGCCTCCTGGCTCCGCTGGAGCTGCAGAGCTGTAGACATTCCGCTGAGTAGTTTGCAACCCTGCCTGCCAGGAAAACCCAATGTCTCCATGGAGAAATCTCAGCGGAGGAGTTTGATACTCAATCAGGGATGGAAAAGAAGGGAGTTTATGCCTCCCTGAGACCAATCCTTTCTCAAAAAAAAAAAAAAAAAAAAAAGCAAGAGAAAATAAAAGGGACTGTATTCTTACAGGAATGGGCCAAGAAACCCCAGTATATTGGTGCAAAGTATTTTGTTTTGTGTCAGGAGTCACAAAGGCTTGGTCCAAATGTCTGTTTAGGTCAGTGGGAGTCTATCAACTTTGGATCAGACCTAATGTTTGGATCTGGAGCTGAACTTCCAAAAGTCTGGGCATGCTTGCATCTTTTGCTAAGGGGGGGTTGGTTTGGCCTGGTTTTGAGATAGGAACCAGCTGCAAATGTAGGCCTCCAAACTTGTTCTAAGAAAGAGACTACAAAAGAGCCCCTTCTTACTCAATGCATATATTCCCTATGGGCCAGATTCTGACATCTTCATTAACACTGAGCAGAACCTTGCTCCAACAGCAGTTATGTTGATTTGAATGGAGCTATTCAGGGAGTCAGCAAGTACCTACTGTCAGCAAGGGTGGCACAATCAGAGGGTCACATCTGTTTGCTCCATTGACACAAATGCTTTTTTCCTCCTTCCCGCTATTAGCACACACAGCTACAGAAAAAGCACATTGGGTTCCATTCTTCCTGGCACCTCTTCAGCAAAATGCTGGTTGCAGATTCTTCCTTACTGGTAACGAGGTAAGAAGCAAAAAGAACAGGAGCAAGGTTTACAGCTCTGACAGCTAGAAAAATCCTCCTGTGATAAAAGGAGGTTGTGGAGAGAAGGTCAGAGTTCCTTCCTGAGCATTAATCTAATCACTTTTTGTTTGTTTTCCCTCCCAGACTGAACAATAGTGCCCACACGTGAAGACAGGAGAAACATACTACTGCCTACCTACATGTCTATGTAGCCATCTCTTCCTTGTACCCATTTCTTCCTAGAAGTCACCCTTCTGTGAGGTCTGCTGGCATAACCACTCATGTGACTGCTGCCCAGCCTGGGTCAGTGAGGTGTAAGCCACGGTCACACTTCGTCACTTTAAATAGTATGTCTTTGCTATTCTGGACCACTTTACAGAACCAGGTAAGGGACCACTCCCATGACTGTTATTAGAAGCAATTAACGTAGTGTCTGTGATGGGAGGATGCATCATCCTCATGAATTGTCTATCTTGCTACATTGACTTTTAGGAGGTCTCCTAGAACTAGCTTAGACTGGACACCCTATCTATTAGACAGCTGAAGTTTGACTAAATGAATCCCATATTCAGACAATTAGGAGTACCTGATTGACACGACTTGGAAGTTGTGCTCCTAACTCACATACACGCTTTTGAAAACCTCAGTCATAACCCCTAACACCTGCAGATCTAATTTTCTTCCTTCCACGGCACTGAGTAGCTCTTAGCCCTACCTGTCACAGAGATGACTAGCTGCAGAAAAGCAAAGCAAAGCAAATTCCATCCTGTCTGGATTCTCACACCATATTTTCCATAACAGCATCAAAATCACCTCCTGGCCTTGTTAACTAAGGTTTGTCACAGGGAGATTTTCCTTTCCTCCTCCTTTCTCCAGGGAGATAAGAATATTTGTATTGTGTTGTTAGTATTAATCATAACTATTTGCATTACACTTCCTCAGAAGCAAGGCTGCTTAAACAGAATAGCTGTGTCTATAAGGACAGGCCAGCCAGTTAGAGTCTCTTTCCAATTTGGAAGAATGCTGCATCCTCCCCCACGATACTTGTTTGCAGAATTAATGCACACAGTTTTGCTAGTGCTAACAATGATGGTACCTGATAATTTAGTGCTGCAGCAAGCCCAGGCAATCCGTGCTCTCCTTACTGAAAAGGAGGGAAAAGTCTCCACAGTTATGATATTAGCTTTCCTCACTGCTTCTCCATTTGCCTGGTCTACCTCAGCAAACTGACATGACAGTGTAATGAGGGCAAGTGACAGACTGTTGTTTGTCAAGAGAGACCTTTTAGGGGAGGTTAGGAAGAGGATAACCTTTGCACTCCTAGGTTCCACTCTGAATGGACACATGAGCAGAAAACAGTTGCCAGTCAATGGAAGCTGTAAGTACAGGGTCCAAAAGGGAACAGCCAAATTCTGGAAGACTGCTGGCAGCAAAACCAGAATTACAGGCCATTTATAGGGTGGGAGGGAACACAGTGGTAGGGCAGGGAGGTTGGTGAAATTGTTTACGTACATTCGACATGCAGGAATGTTTTTTATATGACCAAAATATCCTTAGGAGATGGCTCCTGCCTAAGACTTGAGATCTGTCTCCATTTTAGAGGACATGGAAGGCCAGGACTCTGGTGCTAAGTCCTGGCCTGATGCCCCCAGAGCCCAAAGGCTCTGCAACTCAAGTTCTAAGTAAGCTGGAGACTCATATGTGTAAATGCAGGGAGTGCTGAAGCACATTTTAGAGATGGAGAGCAGGCCATAAGACACAGCTAATGAAAGACCATAGTTGCTCTGAGGACAAAGAAGGGGAACTGTGTTATTTATGTATTACAAATAAAGGCACTAAGGCATAAACAAAGCAGCTTGCCCAAAAGCAGACAAAGGAGGTTGCAGCAGAGTCAGCAGCTTCAACTCAGGTTTCCTCTGACCCAAACTAGTGCTTTAATCATCTTCCTTCTCTGTAAGGGAGAAACAAGTATCAGAGAAAGGAGTAAGTCTCCGCATCTTTCTAGCCCAAGACAGAATTGTGTCCATTGTTGGGACTAGCCCCCTAGGAGGAATTATTTCTATTCAATTTGTGTGTGCCACAGCCAGATAATGCACTGGGTGGTATTTCCCTCTCTTCCCCCAATCCTTCTCTTTTATGACCACATGACTTCACCCCCTCGTGTGAGTGACAGTACCCATTAGACTAGACTCTGATGCAAAACAGCTGTGTGGAGAGAAGGGGAGGAAGGGAGTGGGGAACAGCAATTTAGAAAACAATTAAGAACATCAATTCCAATTCATTTGCTTGGCCAGGATAAGTAATTTCTAAGAGGTAACTTGATCTGCAGTGGACAGAGATTAAAGGCGAACTCCATTATCTCTAGTTTACAGTCTGGAGGAATTTGTTTTAACTGGTTACCAAGGAGGCTGTATGAAAAAAAAAAAGAACCTTTGCCTAAAAATGTCTAAAAAATCCTCCTGATTCCTCTTTTAAAGGGCACGCATGGATTTATTAACTCTCTGAGAGCATGGTTGTATTGTGTTGCAGGAGGAACAGTTCAGCTTTTGAAACCAGAATCCCTGCCTGCAAGAGCTTAGAGATGTATTTTATCAAAATCAATTATGTCAGTTTTAAACTGCTATAAAGATTTTGGTGTAAAGATAGGCTAGAAACATGAGACATGGGGTTCAGAAGCAGACTCAGCATTACCCAGAGGAGACAGCAGGGTCTGGAGGGGAACGCAGTGAGTACCAGGCAGCCTCCAGTTTTCTTTCTGGCTTTGACACTGCCTAGCTCTCTGGCTGTGTAAGGTGATTCCCCTCACTGTTTTAGCACCGCTGTGAGTAAAACAGGGGTAACGTACGCAGACACTTCTCAGAGGTGCTGTGAGATTTCATGAGTAAATATCCCAACATCCCTTTGCATATTGAGAGTCTAGGAACAGGCACTCCATAGCAAGGGCTCCGACCCAGCAGGCATTGAGTTTTCTCCTGTATTCCTGCTAGTGTTTGGGATGACACCAAACAGTAAGTATGTGAGCAGGGGCACAAGCAGGGAATGCTCAGGAACTGTTGCCACATGTAGCTATACCAGTCAAAAGGCAGAGCGGAGAAGCAACTGTGCTCACAGCTATGCTGGGTGCCGGTGTCTCCCACCCCAGAGCCACTGATTCTCCAGCCTGGAAATCCTACTTTCCAGGACTCTTCCATTCTACCTCCCTCTGCTCTCAGCAGTTTAGTTTGCCACAATCCTCTGCTCCAGTCTTTGCCCCAACTCCTGCAGGCCTTGGCCCCTCATCCTTGTTTTCCAAAACACAATGCTGCCAAGTAGCTGAAAGGCCCTGCAACTCCAGACCATCAAAATGCTTCTCAGACCACTGGAGTTATCACTCGGAAAGCCCTGGTACCTGCCCTGGGCATTTCTGCTGGGAACCCAGAAAGAGCAGCCCCTGCGCTTACAAGAACATAGAGACCACGTGTGTCTCTGGATTTGATGTGAGGAGCTCAAGGGAGGGGTAAAGGCAGACATGGAAAAAAATAGCCATGAGCTGGCTCAAAGTTCAGAGCTGGCCTTGGATCTGCATTTCCCTGGCTGGACCCACACTTCTACCTCTCCTGTGCAACTTTGTCGCAGGGACAAACCGCATCGTTGCCATCATGAAACGGCCAGCCTGCGCTTTATACAGCTGCATCCCTGTTAGCTAGCTAAGACTCCAGGGTGATGTAATTGCCTCAGTGGAAATAGGAGCTGGAGAAATGTGATGTGATGAATTTCCCTGGACCACCAAATAAATTAAAATGTAGGCTCCCAGCCCAGAAAGGTTACCCTCCCAAATAAACATGTCCCAGCCTCCCTTCCTCACACACACTTACCTTCTTCCACACCAGGAAGCTGAGCTCCTCACGGACTCCATTACAAACCCAGAATGAACAGGTTCTTCCAGCCAGTCGGCATCTCCCTTACAGTAATTGCTTTGGTATGGGCATCTGAGTACAAGACAGAACTGTATATACTGGAAATATTCTCTTTGCATAAACTTCTCAGTAGACTTACTTTTGTCTCATTGCCAGGAAATGTATTTGGGGCCTCTCGCTAACTTCACATTTCTTTGATTAGAGGGGCACGGGCAGGTTGTTCCAATAGTTATGGGAGAAATAGCAGCAACAGGAACTTAGGAACTGGAAAACCCTCTCTAAGTACTTCAGCTTTGCAATAGCATGAGACCACCCTACTCCACCACCCTTCTTGAGGCAGCTACACTTCCAATGGTTGGAAAGGAAGGGGGGAAATCCATAACACCTCTTGCAAATGTGCTTCTCCACAACAGGGAGCCCCACGGTAGATAATCTTACAACCTGAGATCCTGTATTTATGCAATGCAGTGATGTCWAAGGTGAAAGAGGGCCCATTCTGCAGCTAACACCAACAAGTGATTTGGGGAATCAGCAAACAGGCTATGTAGTCAAAACTGGTAGGTGGGGTAGGGCAGGAACATAAGAAAGAATATTGTCAGCCAAATTGCAGTGTGGCCAGGAAACGAGAGTTAACACCTTCCCTCTGCCAAAGAACACCACTAGGTCTTTAATGACAGCAAATGGCCAGGGCCTTGGCCTCACAATCTGCCCAAAAAACTGGGAGATGCAGATTCTGTACCCAGTTCTGATCTGGGATTGCGTTGTGACACGGGGCATGGTACTGAGCTTCTGTCAGCCCCGATTTTTCTGTGTGCACAGTCCCCTGGGGTTAGTACCTGCCTTTCTGCTAAGGCTCACTAACAGTTTGTTAAACACCTGGTTCTCCTAAAAGGCAAGGTGACCCAGAGAGTGCAAAGTACTTTATTTTTGTCCTAGAGAAATCAGCTTCCTTTGGAGTCTCACTCATTAAGACAGCAGCCGCTGTAATCCAAGCTCCTTTGATGGAATGGGTAAGTGGGAGACTGCCAAAGGGAGGATTAGCTGATGGATGTCTTGAGCTGCAAGAGTGTCTCATATGGATTTGTGCTGGCTTTTCACCTCAGCTCTCCTGGCTGAAACTCTCGTCCTACTACACCAAGACACTCTCCTTGCAGCCCTGCTCTGCCTCGAGCAGCAGTGAGGCCCCGGCAGAGGACTGGCTGCTCTCTGTCATTCTCAGATCCCTTGTGAAGGAAAGGAACATGGCATGCCAAAGGAGACCAAGTCCCAGAACAGCTTGTGAAAAAATTGACCCGTTGTACTCGCAGGCGGCGTACAAGGAAGTGGCAGCTTTGTCCAGAGACAGGATTGATTCAGGCGTGATCCCAACTTGGCTACTCAGTGATATGATGATCTGGGCCATTGTTTCCTCTTCTACAGTAGGGATTAGCATGTGTTCCTCTCTGCACTGCAAACCCTTTGGGACCTACGAATGGAAATGCTGTAGGCTGGTTTGTGTTTTCAGGCCTGAACTTGAGTAAAGACCTGAGAAAGCACAGTCTCAACACATATTCCTAGCCTATGTGATAGGGAGCAAGTTTCTTGCTATTCCTCATTCAGAAGGAGCAGCACAATCCCTGTTTTTCTCCTTTCTATGACTCTGCCTCCTCCTTACTCCTTGCCTTTGTCCTGATTTTTGATTTCTGGTGCTGTGCTCCCATACACTGAAAATTCAGGTAACAGCAATGTCATCTGTGTATTTGTGAACACTCGTTATAGGACAGAGGGAGAGGACACCATTTGCATCTTCCTCACCTGTTCTCTGCACAGCAAGTTAGACCCACTTCTACACCCTCTGATTATGTAATAACTTCCATTTTACAAGAACAGCTTTCTAGCCTTCATGGTGCAGCTAAGCCTTAAGGGATGTTAACTACAAATACAAAAGTATCATTTGCTAAAATGTCATTATGTGAAAGCTGGTCTCATGATGGAGAGTTTGAGGATGAAAATACTTTAAACTGTCAAGTTCCCTGCTTTCTATGTCAAGCATTTCTCTCTTCTCCAGCCATGATATTAACAACTCTCACATGCCCAGCATGAAGCCACAGCTTCTTTCTGGCTCCTGATCCCTGTTGCTAGATGCTGCTGACTAGCCACAGTCCACTCCTGTCTGATAAACCAGGCATGAAGCTGGAGGGGAGTGAAGTGCTCTACACCACATTCTGCGTATAGCCAGCTGTCCCAGCTGTCCCTGTACTTCCTCATTGCACAGTGCCAATGTGAAAACAGGATTATAAACCCATCCATGGGTGGGCATCCACTCTCCTGCCACAGGAGCTAGCAGAGAAGGGTATGAGACTGCTTGTAGTGTTACTGTTAAGGCATTCCCTTGGGTTGATTTTTAGCAGAAAATTGAGTTGCTTGTTTTCTAGCAGAGGATCGGTTACAGAAACAATACAAAATCAAAAAGATTTCTTGAGAGTCAGAGCTCTGTTTACCATTTTCATTTCAGGGAAAGTTATTTGGGAGGAGAGAGAAAGTAGTTAAATCTTTGTTTACCATGCTGGAAACCCAACCCCCCTCTGTTTACACAAATAACAGAGGGAAAGGCTCAGCCGTATGAGCACACAGCCGTGACTAAGGGGAACTGGGTTCTGTTCCCTGTTCTGATGTATGAAACTCCCTAAGGCCTCTCTCCCCGAAGGTGAGATTCAACTCACTAACCTTAGGTATCTGGTCCCAGCTGAAGACTGACTCACTAGTCAGAGAGAGACACGGTCTTCCTAGTGCCAGATTTGTCCTGTAGTACTGGATGGACTGAAAGGCCTTGCAGAGGCACCAGCCTTGCTCTCCTGATTATAAAGCAGTTGTAAAACCAGCTTAGACTAAACAGCTGAGGTAAAATGAGATGAATCTAACTCTGCTTTTTGATTGTCCCATATATGCAATGAAGCTAACTAGTCCTTCCCTACCTGACGAGGGGGTGGAGAGGATCAGCGTACTGAATACTACAATATGCTCTGATGCTGAGATGCTGGAGGGCACATGAGCCTGACTGTAAGTAGATCTGTCTACCTGAGAAGGCAACCAAGGAAAGGAGTCCACTGAGTTCCTAAAATCCTTTCTGTTGAAAAGGTGCAGCTGTCCTGGCTGTTGCATGGCTGGTTCAGATCACAGCAATGGTGTGCTAAGACATCTTTTGTGAGCCAGTATTTCTCTCCTTGGTGTAGAGAATGCAGTCTGCTGGGGGAGACAGGACAAAGCTGCCTGTCCTGAAAGAGCACAGAAGAAGGGAACATTAGTTACTGATCTCAGCTACAGCAGACAAAGGCAGGGTTTGCTCTGCCTGTTGAAATCAGAATTACCGTATGGTGCAAACTGAAGGCACTATCAGACATCAATCTGCAGACCTGCAAGGTCAATGAAGAACAGAAAGACAGGGTCTGAATCCTACCTGTGCAGAGAAACAACTGAGCAGAGGCTGAAGAAGTGCTTATTTAACTCAGGGTCCCTCTGTCTGGGCACCTACACATGTAGGGAGGGTATGTGGCCTAATCACAAGGTAGGGAGCAAGTCAAATAGCAGAGGATGGGTCTACAGACACTATCCAAACAAGATCCTCTTCAGTGGCCTATGTTTTGACTTTCCTAACTGGTCATGGCTGCCTCTGTCACCAAATCAAGGCAGCCCAAATAGGGTTTTTCTGGGAACATTAAGGATTTACTAAATCATTTAGTTCCTCTTGATGACTCATCTCACTGCTCCAGAATCTCAGCTGCTGGATCCCAGTGGAGATATTGTTGATGGGGGGTTGTTGACTTGCTGTTACTCTGAAGTTGGTGCAGTGGCAGGAGTCACAGGTAACTCCTGGAGTCTTTATTTTAGGGGTTGGATTTTTAAGAGTTTGCCAAGGGTACCCAGATTAGGGGTGGTTCTGAAAGGAACATGCCAAAAGGCCCAGGATGGGAGAATTTCAGACAACCTTCACTTTGGCCCTCAGTGGAGACTTTTAGAGTTGTAAGTAAGGTTTTTACACTTGGCGCTGCAGATCCAGGCTCTGTATCTGTGGGAACAAGATCATACTTGCAGGATCTGAAGATTGGGCTCACAGTGGAGTCCATGGACTCCCATACGCTGGAGCTGGAATTCATCTCACCTCACTTAAACATCTGAGGATGAATTGTCTGAAGCTAAGACAGTCGTGTAGGCACCTTCCACAGTTGAATATCTTGGATAACCATCTCAGGAGGTAAGGAGCTTTCTGGGAGGTGCAGATCTCTCCCCAGTGACTATAACGGGAAGTCTTGACAACTACCTTAACCTCAGATAACTGACTCTTAGAAGATCGAGTTAGGTGAGAAGCATCTCATGCTTCGTGGGCCTGTGACTACTTGCAGGCCAGGGAGAAGAGAGTCACGGGGTCATAAGGTCATCTTAGCTGACCCTAGGTACCACATCCTAAAGTCCTCACATGACTGAGATGCATAAGATACAGGCAACATATTTCACAGAGGCTAGGGCAACTCTGAGTGGGTTTTACAGGTGCGACACGCCAGGTGTCACCCAGGGGATATGGCCATGGAGTGCTGGGATGTAGTCACGCTTGGCATGCAGCTGCTGGCAAGCAGTGCTGATATGGCAACATTTACCTTGGCAAACCCTGCTGGCTCATTTCTTCCTGCGGCTTGGGATACAGAT
Source organism: Apteryx rowi (assembly GCF_003343035.1). Lineage (NCBI taxonomy): Eukaryota > Metazoa > Chordata > Aves > Apterygiformes > Apterygidae > Apteryx > Apteryx rowi. The sequence continues at coordinate 394,224 of NW_020451015.1, forward strand.
TACACAGTGGTCCCTCTTCCACTGCAGCTGATGCCACATGAAACGCTGGCAAGCCACACACATTTCAAGGACCACAGGTCTCCTCGGCTAATACGAGCTGTGCATATTCCACGTGTATGCATGTACATCTGTAAAACTGTTAGCTGTGTGCATACATACACAGTAAAATCTTCCAGACAAAGATTTTGAAGCTAGATCTGTGATTTTTGACCTTCTGCAGTTGACAGTGTTGCATGTTTGTTATTCTGCTAGTAGAGGAGCATGGGAGGATTTCCACGCTGGAGTACTGCCCCTGCAGCAGTGGCAGCAGGAGCCGAAGCTGTTCCCAGAAGTGTCAGGCTGCATGTGTGCAGAAGAGGCTGCACAGAAAGTGTTGCATACCACTTTGGAGAGGCTCAGTACCACATCTGTGGCATGTGCACCACTGTTTGGGAATCTCTGGTACAGATTTGGAAGGGACAGTTTTTGCAACAGGATTTTACATTCATGGGACACCGACAGAGTTTAGGGAGAGCGGAACAATCACACATAACGCACTTAAAAATCAGTTCAAGTAACTGTAAAGAGGCACATCTGAATGGAGCTTTCAGAAGGGCTTTGCTGCTGCTTGGATCTTTACCACATCTATCCAGAATGGGATGCACTGTCTCCTGCATGTGCTGATTTCTCTCCACTTACTGCAGAGAGAGCCAGGACAATTATCTTAGATAAGACATCTATATTTAGCTAGTTCAAATAAAATGAAATTAATTGTAACTAACGTCCGCTTCTCTCGCTGGTATCTTCAAAGGCATGTTGATGCTAAACTTTGATCAAATTGGCCACGTGCTTTAGAAATCCCACTAGACGCCTGTCTCCACTGATAGGCACTTAAACACTTTCAAATCTGGTCTCATACGTACTTCTGAAAACCTAGTCTTCTGTGTCTAAGCTGAGGTTCCTACAGGCCAAATCTTCAGATGATTACAGGTATCTAAAGACACCAGTAGGCATCCGGTAAGTCACAGCACACTTGTGGGACTTCTGCATCTTCAAATGCCTCTAAAAACCTTAGTCTCAGGAGCCTGAAAATACTATAACAGGTTGAAATGCCTGCTAGTTCAACCTTTCCAGAAGACATGGACAGGGAAGAGAAAATTTCCACTAATTTTCTGTCTTTATTTTTGCTGCAGCACTGGCTGAGCCCATTCTGTTGTTTAACGGGAGGTCTGCAGCCTCCCTTGCAGGCATACCCCAGGTTGTTCTGCAAATGCTCTCAAATGAGCAGAAGCTCTATATGTCCATGAGTGCAATGTTCAGCCTGAGCTCGCTCTTTGTAGGACATATCAGGTTGGACTAATCAGCAGGCTAACCACAACCACACTGTTTCAATCTGCTCCAAGCACAGGCAGAATAAGCTTATGTCTGCCTGCAAAACACTCTGTAGTTGTTCCTGAAGTGGCTTGATTTGTAGAGATGTTAATCACTCAGAGCTCCCACTTAGATAAAACTGTAATGGAGCCCAGATCACCCTTCTGTTCCTCAGTTTCCTCACCCAAAATACAATGACAACACATGCTTCAAGGTCTAGGGATGGAAAGTGTATTTATAATGATGATGAGAGTGTGAGCTTTGTTTGGTGCAAAGGTCTTGGAGTGGCTCTTTGACATCAATTTAAAGAGACAGGTATTAACCTGTATGTTTGAAATACAGCGTGTTGTTATTGCTCTCAGATAAACAGAATTACCTCCTCTTAAAATCAAAGGTAGTCTGCTTTATTTCAGTGAGATGTGGTGATATCCACAGGGAACAAATCATTTTTGGCAAGTGGAGGAGGGATTTCCTTGGCAAGTTGGAAGAAGCATCAAAGAAAGAGAAGAGGAATGGGATGCAACACAACTGGTTTTAATCACACCTAACAGTCAAGTTCCTCTGGACAGGCCTACTGTCTGATATGCCATTGTAAACGCTCTGGGGAGCCTGGATTAAGAGAATGGAAAAAACAGGAGAATGGCATAAAGGTGCTCAGGGCACTCTGTGGAATTACTGACAAAGTTTTTGTCAGTTGGCATTATGTACTCATATATATTGCTCCCATTAATGTAGTAGCCCAGTACCAGGACTTTGATTTGTAATAGGTGTTTGGTTACCCAAGTCCATACCCTTTCACGGTTCGGACAGTCACAGCTCATCAGATCATTCTGCACTTCTGTTTGACATTAACAATGAAGATGCTAAACTGACTGTAACAAGGATGCACTTTCATTCCCACTCTACAGCCACTGGGGAGAGGGGATGCTGTCTTACTCCAGGGCAGTTCACCTCCGAGGTGGTCTGAACTGCTCTGGAGATGCTGCTTCTTCTTCCTGCCTGTTGCAAGCTTATGGCGGCCTCTCACTAGCCCAGGTATATCTGCAACTGCCTGAATGGACAGGATACATCCAGGGAAAAAGTTTGGGCAAATACTTCTTGACAGAACTATTCCTCTTGAAAACACTGTTTCCTCTGGAAATTGCTGACTTGCTTTCACTACATTTAGGGGCAGGGAATGTACTGATTTTATCAGTGTATTCTGTAGGAAACTAATGTTTCATTTCAACTATTATAATACCATATAATGTATTATTTCAGGTATCATCTCACATTAGATTAATTATATATGCATCCAAACAAGAAAGTCAAACTAAATATTTTGATATTATCATTTCAATATTTCTGAAACAAAATATTCCAGAAAATCCATTCAGTGGTACATTTCAAAAGGATGGCTCTTTGTTCTAATCAGGAACAAAAGGACATTTGCAATGTCTGAATAGCCTTCTAAATATGAACAGCTTGAGCTGTGATGGCTGCCGGAGCTGCACAGTTGGGACTGCCGTTCAGACTGCTGTCATGATTACTTCATTACATTTTGTATGGGCTGCAATAGCATTTAGAGGCTGCTGTCAGTATTTGAGGATCTCTTCTGCAGGGAACCTCGCATTCTTATAATAAAGATAATACTTGATATTCAGCCACACAACAAAGAAGTATGGGACCCGATATGGGAAAACCAGGCATTACCAAGAGCTTTGGTGGTGACATGGCAGAAGTGGGCTTCACTACACTTTGGCTAAGCGATTACTTAAGTAGTGGGTGTGTGACAGAAAGAGCTGGTTGCAGGACTAAATGGCTAGCTCACTAATTACCTGTCAGTGGTGAATGATGGTTTGAGCTTACAGGATGCTGAATGTTCTGTGAATGCTACCTTAGGTAAGGGCCTTGATCTTGGATTAAATTCCTGGTAGCATCGAGATCAGGAACAAGTCCCAAACGAGCACAAAACAAATGGGATTCAAACTCCCAGTGCACTCTGATGAGCTAAAGATTTCTTTAAATGCATGTTTTAAATAACCTGAAAGTTGAAGTGGAGCATCTGAGTTAATTAACCATTCTTTGAACACCAAAGGGCAACTGATACATAGATGATTTCTAAGCAAGATTTTCAGTTCAAAATTCATGATCCGCTATTATTACACATTATGCTAAAGTCCAGAGAGTCCAGCGCTTTTAAGCTAAGACTGGCCCTTACCCAAAATTATGAACATTTAAGGGTGGCCTACTGGTTGACTGGGAATTCTTGAATTAAAATATACCTTGGAAAAGGAGGAAACCAAAATATTATTCAGTCTGCAGCAATCTCATGCATCTAAACCCCTGGAGGGCTTGTGTTTCTTTACTCTTGAGGTTCATTATGTCACCAGAAAAGCTTTAATATTTTACTGTGGAAGCAAAATAGCCATGAAACATTAATTTCCAGGAATGTGGGAACCATGAAATATGGGTTTTTCTACTAAATTAAGATTTTGCTTGTCTCCATTCTCACATAGTTAAGGGAACATATTTTTGTGATATATTTTTGTGATATGTTCATATATATGTATTCTGGAAATTCAAAGAGGAAAGATGCACAAAACATGTGAAGAACATTTTTACCTAGAAAAATCTATTTCATTGATAGCAATACCAAACATTTATGTTCCACCTTTCATCGTAAACCACTTTACATCCTATATCCATCTTGGAACCGCTTCTCTCATTACTGAACTGCACCCACTCTGGTTTGAAAGGAACAGCTGATACATTCTGCACAGCGAGACGGGGCAGCTGTTTAGATTTCTATAAAATTGTTTACTTCCCTATTTCCACAATGCAGTTCTCTCACCATTGCAGTGACCAACACCATTCAGATATGTCTGGCACAGACACGATTGTACTAGGATCTCCAGTAGTCCCCACTCTGCACCATGGCAGACATCTCTGGCTGGAAGAAAAAATAGTGAAGGACAAATTAATTTGTAATCCACGTCCAGGTCTTTTAAATATTCTTCCGTTACTGCTAACCAGTGTTGCTAACCATAGGACTGATGCCTCCTTCCTGTAAAACAAATGACTGGGTTTCCTTCAAATATCTGCACATACTCATATTCACCCAATCACTGCCACAGTTTTTAGCGGTCTTGGCAGAATGAAACCACTATAGTGGCTTAAAAGGAATGAGAAGCACTTAGTCCTGGGGACAAGTCCAGAACATAACTATTCACCTAGCTTTTTTTACATCATTATATGCTAAATTTATTTCCATTACCACTTGATTAAAATGGAAGAATTAGCCAAAACATTCCAGAAGCATCTGTGTCATGGGAACCATAGGTTTCTAGGTTATATGACACGCCAGAATATTCACCAAATCACCAGGGTTGTTTTCCTTAATGCTACAATTAGCGATGGCACATTAAGAGAACAATTACTGGATACGATTTGACTGCAGGAAGGCCTCTGCCATAAATTGGAAATTCTCAACATATGCAACCATATTGCTAGAGAAGATGAGTTACTCAATTAAAACAAAACTGGAGATTCATTATCAAAGGATGGCAAAGAGCACTAAAATCCAGCTGAGAGGTTCCCTGATCTTGTTATCTTCAGGCTTCTATGTGGGTTAATCTAACACAGATGACAATATCTGACACAGACAATTGCGCATAGAGCCATGTGGAGAACCCCCTTCCATCAGAACTTGGAGATTTGTCATAATGCAACCCTTTGCAAAGCCGGATAAGTTTTGCCAGAATTGCATTTCGGAAGACTAAAACAAGATAGGAGTTCTGGCAGAGTCAAAACAGTCCACTCTAACATTATCATTCATTTTTTAAATTTTCAACAAACCATTTATAATTTGCTTTTTACTGCATTATAGTAACAATTATTTTAAATGAAAATGTTTTTAAAAGTCAAACTCAAAAGAAACATTTGCTTTTGTCCAGATGAAAAATTTTAATCTACTTATAATACGTTTGTGGTCGTGTCGTTGGAATTTTCCTTTATAAAGAATTTAAAAATTCCCTTCTTTTGTCCTCATTCAGAATAAAGCAGAATTTCAAATTCTGAAAAACTTTGCTAATGAACTTCTTTCCTCCCACAGCGCTTTCTGTGCATATGTGAAGGGGACAAGAAGCTGCTCAATGTGTAATTTCTGTGAGCCTTAAGGAGATGGTATGTGCGTTAGTACTGTTGAATCCAGGCTTATACAGCTGCTGTTTGAATATAAATCATAGATGCTTTTGGGTTACACTGACACCTTCTGCAGTTTAGTACAGTTGTTAATTAATACAATACTGTATTAGTTCTTCTTATAGTCTTACTATTAACACCCCATGAAATCCCATTAGCTCTGCATATGGTGCCAGACTTGTTCTGAATGTGGGAAAGAAAAATTTACAGTGGTATGAATAATAAAGAGATGCTTTCAAGTGGTTTCCACTGTGAACATTTTGAAAAAATATTTTCCAGAACATAATTTGTGGAACAATCTTTTCACAAAATTTCAATGCAAACATGCATATATTTGTCACTTAAATTCTTCCCCTGGAACATGAAAACCCTTATGCACCACTATTGTTCTACACCAGAAACATCAGGAAGATAAAGTAGTTCCTAAAAAGAAAGGAAAAATAGCCAGGTTGTCTTATTGTCCAAACTGACAGGAATGCAAAAAATAAATAAACTGCACAGCTGATGCCAACAAACAGATAAAACTTTCCTTACATTTTTGGTTTAAACATTTTAAAGTACGGATAGTGATGACAGTTGAAATTTGGGCTAGGTTTTCCAGAAGTTATTTGAATGTCCTGCTTCAGTGATCTGACAGATCCTTCTTAATCTCCAAGAAGACTTAAGTGCCACTGTAGAAAACAGGCTTATTTGTTAACTCCTCATATAGGGCACTCCAAAAGGTATTAGCCACCTCAGAAACATCAAACCACATTACTTTAATTAGATGGGTTTTGTCACAGTACTGACTCTCTAATGAAAGAAAAATCTGATGATGAGCTGTTAAAAAGGCTTTTAAAAGTGGAGAGAATGATGAAGCAGGCAGGGTTGAGAAGCAGATAGTCCCTTGGAGAAGCTGGATCAAATATAGTTATTTCCTGATCCTTCAGAAGTCGATCCCTTAGAACTGTAGTAGTAGCAGTATATGGTTAGTAGGATTCTGGTAGACGCTTTTCTTCCCCTTTCTCCTTCACAGTCCTTTGACTGATCCATATTCCAGTCTCTGCAGCCATGGGATGCCATCAGGAATAGCCAGGGTCTTTCTGCATGGCCAACATCCAGACGGGGACACACTGCTCAGGGAATCCCTCCTGCCTCTCCTCTCGTAGGATGGTGAGTCCACTCATTTCAATGAGGCTGTGGAGGATGTTCAGGTCTCGGATCACACTACTATCCAGGCAATCCAGGACACAGCCCTCCCTGGCTACATTGTCCTTGAGAATGATAACACCGTTATCCTTCAAGCCATTCTGGCACCGGATGAGAAACTTCAGGAGATCTTTATCTGTCAGATATCCTACAGATGAAAAGATGCAAAACAGATCACTATTAGCCGTTCAAAGGGACTCCCCCGTTAAACACCAGAATGCTGCCTTGATTTGCTTCTCTATATCCTATTTATTGGAGGAGAAGTTCTAGTCCTGCAGATTTCATTATGAAATCTGGGGCATATCAGTGAGATCAACAGCTGTAAACTCAAATCAATATTTAGGATCCATATTAGCAGCAGCAACAGATGTGGACAGAAGTCAATGGGAATAGTGGAGAAAATACTGGGTGCTGAAGGGTTCTTTAATCTGGTGGTTAAAGTCATAATAAGAATCAGTGGCAGGAAGCTGGAGCCAAACAAATTCAAACTGGAAATAAGTGACAACTGTTTAACAGTGTAAGCAATTATCCATTGGAAACTACCAACAGAAGTGGTGGATTTACCACCTCTTGAAGTCCTCAAATCAAGTGTGGTTGACTTTCTCAAGATATGTTTTAATTGAACACAAAATACTGGCTTAGTACGAGCGTAAATGAATGAAATATAACAGACTGTGATATCAAGTAGGTCAAACTAGATAATCTAATGGTCCCTTATGGGTTTTAACACTACAGACCTATAAATCTTTGTGTAACACTGTGTACGCATCATAGAAGCTTTGGATTAAAGATCCAGTGAGGAATGCAAAACCTTCCAAACTGTCAAATAAACTCTTTATATTACACCATACTGTTGTGATTTCTACATCTACCATACATGTTCAAAAAAGTGAAATATTTTCAATTTTAAAATATCTTATTGAGATTATGTTTTGTATCCTTCTCTCTCAAAGATCAATACTTTGGTTATGTTGAGATCAGTAGTGCAGGGCTCAGAGAAGAGCAAACTGAGAATTCTCACATGTGAAACCCATCTAAAATGAATTAACAAGGACAGCTGGTCAGAAATTGAATGAAAAACTTGAAAATTTTGATTGTTTATATTTTCTAGTCAAAATATTTAGTTTTCTTGATGGAAGATTTGAACTTTCATAAATGGAAGTTGTCATTTCAAAACCATATTTTGACACAGAATGCCATTTTTTTAACTAACCCTCTCCCCCCTCAAAAAAGAAGAAGAAAAAAGCCCCAAAGCCTAAAACTGAATAGCTTTCAAGTTGAAGGAAAATGATAATTTCAATATGAAATGTAAGCTTTCATTTTATTTCTTCATAAAATAACAGCATGGGCTCATATAGTTATGTATACATGAGACAAATCCAGACTGCATGGGCAAGATTAATTGAAGCATTTGAACACCTAATTTGGAACTTAACATTCTCTTAACCTAGCTTTTAGCCTGATTTCCTAACAAAATGAAATCTCAGGAAGTTGCTACCTGCCAGTCTGGCTTGCTGCCATTCCATCAATAAGTGTTGAGCTTGTTGGCATATTTCAGTCATTCAAAAGAGGGGTAGAAGCCTGAATAATACTTAAATTCCTACATATTTCATTGAGACTGATGGCTGAAGGGAGGAAAGAGATCCAGATCTGTGTCTATGCTAAAGAAAAGGCAGCCGCGCAGCTGATCAGCACAACTCCAGACAAGCCTTAGCTCATTTTGTCTCATGTTGACCTGGACTTGCTGAAGAGATGAGGCAGGAGCCAGGTTTACTGCAATGATGGGTTATTCAAGAAGGACAAATAACAAAGGTAAATAATACTGTTCTGAAGCAATTTGTTTGCACACTTATAGAAAAAAGCCCTGTTCTACGAAGACTGATTTCATTATTGTTTAAGACTTTATGTAGAGAACAAGTATGTGCTCCTGAATAACATCATCTCCTGCACCAATCTCTCTGCTTTTGTCCCTTTTCTTTTTTTTGTCTAGCAAGAAACTACCTCCAGAGTTTTGGAGAAGAGCTGTTCAGGTCTCATCTTGTGCTTTAGAACAATGAGTTCTGACAGCTTAAACTGCACAAGGGATGTTTAGGTTCAAAGATTAGGAGACAACCTTCTTTCTGGATGGACAGTTAGGCACTGTGGCAGGTTTTCTAGAAAGGTTATGACATCTCTAGCAGTGAAGGTTTTAAAGAACAGCTTGGACAAACATCTGACAAAAATGGTGGTTTTGTGTGACTGGGACAGGAGAATAGAAAGATGACTTCTCAGATCACCTTCCACTCTCTTTTTCTACAGGTGTAGGACAACTCTATTCACCTACGACTATAGCAGTTTTCATGCAGGGAGGAATCAAATAAAAATGGAGCCAAGAACATAACCCACACTATCTGACTGCCAGTCTGCTGCTTTTAATATTGCAGTGCATTCACTGGGGTGGCTTGCAGGGTAGGAAGCAGACATTTGTAATATGAAGAGGTGCTGCAGGACATGGCTAGGTGAACCTGTCTGATAAACATCAGTGCATGTATAAGATCTGATTTATAGATATTGGCGATTTTACTATGCCTCTTTCCAGATTGTTTCCTGAAATATTTCCAAGTCAGGATAATCATCAGATTTAGAAATCCCTTCCAGAAAATCAGCAAAAGGGAGGAACGCTCATTGACAGAGGCTGAGGAAGGACCTAAAGAGCCACTCAACTGAAAGAATTCAGTGTGCAAGGGGTATGCGACATGGTAGTGATTCCCACAAGACCTTTATGGGTACCATTCCAAAGGATGTCAAGCTGTGATGCAGAGGTGGTGAAGTCCGGGTGGAAAAAAGCTTTCTGCAAAGAGCCAAAAGAAGCTATCCTTAAATGAAGGCAGGACCAATCTTATGAGCAAACAAACCCAACTACCTGCTCTCTGTCCAAACCCTTGGGCTGCCCAATATGAAGAGGGGATGCAGATCTCTCAGAAAGGCTCTTTCTCCCTGTGAGATTGCATGGTGAGCAGTCATTCACGATATCCCTTTGGCTGGCTGTAGTACCTAAATCCCCATAAAAACATGTGGGCAAAAGGCTGTCCAAGATCTGCCAAGACTCAGACAACTCTCTCTCACATGCTGTATGTCCTCACAGCCAAGCTTGAACCTGACATACTGTTACTGCCACAGTGCTACAGTCTTTCTTCCATGACATGCCAGATGTAGACATGTTGACAGATCTCTGCTCACAGATGAGGCTAACCCAGCATATCTGTATGCAGCATCATTAGCTTGCTAAGGAAGGTCCCTGCTCAAGAAAACCTAGATGAAAGGCCTACTCCTCAAGTGCACCTTAGCATGCAAGCTACTCTCCAATTACATGTACCCCCCCMCMCACACACACACTACATGATCTAAATGAAAGCAACTTGATCTGTACCCACTGTGCATGGGGCTTAGGAGAACTCTCAAAGGTTTCTTGTGAGACTTCACAGGAAGTGGGGCTGCTCCTGGGCTAATGGGGTTCTCTGGCAAGTTCAAAGAGATATGATCTGTGAGGACTGCCTGACTCCACAGTAGGGCTGCAGGAGTGTAGTAGTTTCCACTTTTTTTTCCCCCCCAAATGCTTGTGCTGGCAGTGGAGGGCTGCTGTGGGACCAGGCACTGGAACTGAATGAGGACAGGGCAAGCCTTGTGCCCCCAGCGCTGGTCAGTCTTCAGCCTGGCTTTTCCAAACATTTGAGAACCTTCTTTTATAGCTGCACCATTCTTTTAACATAATTTTTAGCGCAGGCTGTGTAGTTCTCTGAGATGCCCAGCTGGAGGAATCATGCTGAACTAACCTGAAACCCACTGAATCCAGATGACATCATATCTTTGTGGGGCTGGAGTGAACTCCTGAAGGCTTTTGCAATAATACATCTCTACTCTGTCCTCCTTGCCCTGTAGGTAGTTCGGGACCTCAGCCAGGAAATTCTCCATCATATCCACCAGCTCCACGCTCTTGAAAATTGGTAACAGGACATGCTTGCTGACCCGACCTATCCCAGAGCCGCAGTCCAGGGCGCGGTTGGTGCCAGCTTTCCCCACCCCCTGTGGAATACAAGAAAATCATTTGAAACCTGAAAAATACCACCTGAAAGATCACAGCAACTGTGTTACCAGCTATGGCCTTTAGTCCACCGAGCCTAGTGTCTGTGGTGTCTATAACACCACAACCTGGGACAGAATTAAAACAGCTTTGGGCACCTATGGGTGAGCAGGGCTGGTTGCTATATTCCCAGAGAATGTCTTGATTCATTTTTCCTCCATCTTCACTTCCCCCTAGCTGAGAGCGAAGCCCAGTGTCCTACAGAACCTCACACTGAGTGCCCAAACCAATAGGAGGAAGGAGTGAAAACAGATCTCCTCTAGTTCTCTAGCTGGATTCCCTCCCTGCCCCATTCCTATCAGCCAAGGCTGTCTGCACCAGGCTCCCCTTCCCAGCACACTGACTTTCATACTCACCACCCCAGGTCTCCAGAAGCCACTGCTCATTTGGTGCCTATTCCTGCAGCCTTCGTTGCAGGCTCTAAATGTAACTCAAACAAAGACACTCCTTCATCTGCACATGAACCATTCTGGCAGGTGGCAATGCTTTCCTGCTTTATGCTGCCACCAACGTACAGAGTCATGCACAAAATTCTACTGCTCTTGGTCTGTAAAACTGCAAATATTATTACCAGATCTAAAATGATCTATTCAGATTATCTGTGAGCCATTATTTGTGGCTCAGATATCTACTGGTAATGAGCTCCCTGCATCCTTTACAGAGTCTTCACTTCAGGTATAGCTTCTTGGTTTTACACAGGGCAAGAAAGGACTTGTTCAATTTGCAATGACTTCAAATGGCTCTCTCAAGGCTTTCTCTAAATTTCTCTCTCTGTAGTAGCTTTAATCATGTTTAGGAAGAGACATGAAGAATTAAGCTATGTGGCACAGTTTTGTTCCCAAGAGACACTCAAAAAACCTACAAAATATTGAAGGGGCCATATTCCTCAAAACTGCACTCCCTTCCTTGGGAGGCTCATTGCAGTTTGGGACTTAGTTTTCTCTTCTGGAGAAAGGGGAGACCTATATTCTCCTACACAGTAAGAGTGATGGGAGGCCTAACTATGCAATACTATTGAGCTCTAAAACACAAAGGTTGCTGTTGATGGGACCTCTTCATTGCAGTCCTGCATTCATTGCTGTACAATAAGTTTCTGCTTGGTATAAGAAGAAACATAATCTTTTCACAAGTTTCTAACCTTCTCAGAAGATCCCCTAATCTTTACAAAGTCCTTGCAAGTTCATCTGCCAAGTATCCATACCTCACAACCAACTACATAGATAAGTCTCATTATATTCTGAGCCCAGCGAAGGCTTAAAAATGAGCACATACCATACACTGCACGTGAGAATTAACTTCCAGAGTACAAAACTTCCAAGGTGTCCCCAGACATCTCTACAGATACAGTGTCCTTGAGATTTGAGTGCAATTTTCAAAACAAGCTATGTCTGAACAAAGATCTTAGAGCTGTAGGTAACTTATTACAATACAAAAAGTTTGGACTGAAGCATATACGGAATTTCTTTTTTAGACATAGAGACAAAAGAGATGATTGAGTAGATTTTACTTAGTAATTCCTCTTTTTTCTTTATAAATATCATCTCTGGACTGAGATCAGACATGAAAAATTGTGGCACAAAGGGTATGTCTATGAGAAAATAATGAGTTACTAGAAAAGAAGCTTTATAATGAAAGCAGTATTTCATCCCAAAAGCTTCCATTCTAGCTATAAAAAGGCTCTTAAGAGCCTGCTGCTGTTCTGTAAAACAGAGATTTTAAGGCTGCACAGGCATTGACTGTGGGACTGGAGCTCCCTTGGCTGAAGTTATCTGTTAAACAAATATATTAAAGGCAAATGTAAACACCTTTTCCCTGTTCTCTGGAACTGAAAGTTGAAATGAAAGTTATGGGCCAAAGTCCTCCTGCTGCAGCCTCACTGCTCCTAAAGGAAATAAGCCCAGGAAGAGTTTAGCTTTTCCTGCTTATTAGGCAACCCCCTCCATAATGACCAAGCATAAATCATGTAACTCACTGCTTTTTTGGCATTGCTTCAGTGGGTAATTCAGTAGATTATTAAGGTCAAAGGATAGTACTGTCAATGACATGACTATGAATAGCCTGGCTGAGCATCCGGTTACACTGAGTAACTGTAGAAAGAGCACAAGGACCTCAAAGGCTCTCACCAGTCACCAGGGCTGCTGGTCCCAATTTGTATATCTAGAAAGATTAATCTCCCAATGTGTGCAAGAGTCCATAGGAGTCTTCAGTCCTATCCTCTCTGAAGACTACCTGCTTGTAGTTAGCCAAAAAATATGAGTTATTCTTCATTCATAGGCTGCACTAAAGAATATGTGGCATTTACTGAGGACCAGACTAAGCTGTAACAAGGAGTTAATGAAAGGAGAAGGAACTGTGTCTTGAATCTTTACAAAGATCTCCATATTGTCTGCTGATAGATCCATACAGGCCTAGGCTGATGTGATTAAGCAAAAAGCCTTGAGAGAACTGGTCAGAAAATAGGGATCATCTACCCCAAAAGCTAACAAAATTAGACAAAACCCCATATGACTATTTTGACTTTGATACTCGTGTTCAGGGAAGCTGTAGTTAGGGTACCTCGTTCAAGACAGGGAATTCATCTCCTGTGATGCGCCATGGAAAGGACGTCTGATGACACGTCTCCATTTGCCATCAAGAAGTAGGAAAGGGAACAATCCTGGGAATTGAAGCCTGATCCCACACTTCGCTGACAGAGAGCAAGAGCAAATGGTAATCAGACTAGAACCCTTGTGAAGCACTATGACTCTGTTTGTAATGAAAATGTTGACATAATTTCATGGTCAGCTAATATATTTTCAGTTTGGGAGTGCTCAGAGCTTTGACAGGGTATTAACATTTTCCTTGGAAGGCAATCATTTTCCTAAAAGCCTAATTGAGCTGAAAATCAGATTTCTTATTAAAAAAAAAACAGTTTAAGTGAAAAATTTAAGCTAGAGCAGGCTCAAAAATTTAAGATTAACTGCTTCTCTGATTATCTGCTTCACATTACTCAGTATCACTATCATTTAGGATATGTACACAATCAGAAGTTCTGCTGAAAAGCTGAACAGGGCACCCAGGAAGTTCCTTAGGGGTAAAATAGCTGTGACATATGTTCCTGATGCTAGTACTTCAGGTCTTGGAAGGGCAGGAAGACAGTGTAGAGATGCAGGAGCAAAAAAAAAATCAGAGCTCAAGATACAGCTAAAAAGCACAGTGGCTTTCTTTCTAAATTTTTTTTTTGTTGCAGTTTTTCAACAAAATCGCTTCCATTCCCCTGATCAAACAGGGGCAAAATCACTCTCCAGAAGCTTTTTGTTCAGCAGTAACCACTCGGGCAAGGGTTTAGGGCAGAAAGGGAGCTCTGAGGATAATCGCCTCTGGTAGTATTTCACACATCTATAGCCCACAACTGTTCCTGAATTAATGTTTTATTTGCTTTCTTTGTTTCCTTTTTTACAGGTTACCTCTGGATTAGGCACTTGAAAACACAGTGTCTATATGGTCATCAAGGCTTTAACTGGCATAAACATATTGCCATAAACAGTCACTGGTCTAGTTCTGCTGATAATCCTTCAAGTATGGGCTGCATGTAAGACAACTTATAGCTTGTCTGTATTGCACTGCTGGCTCAGGACCTGACCTGAATGTTGCTCTTGGTTTGAGATCTGCCCACACACACATAAAACCTCTTAGCTTGAGCACAGTGGCACTTTTAACTCAGTTTGACTCACCTGGGAAGGGAGACAAGAAAAAATATAACTGAAGTCCTTAGTCCTCCAGTGCCTTTCTGTAATTCCTTCCATGTGCCTAGGCAAGATAAATTCTCCAACAGGAAAGAAATCTAAGGCTCAGTTTACGGTGGTGCTAATCATGCTAAGAAATGCTGTACATGAAGGTATGCAACATCAGTCATGTAAGAGAAATGTCACTGTGTGGCATTTCCACACAAGCCAAACTAACTCAAGAGGAGTAATTTGAGTGGAACTGGGCAACTGTTTTTTAAGGAACACTAAATTTGCCAGAAAATAAAGTTTTGGGAGAATAAAACTATCTGTGAAATTGATATCTCAAATCTAGATAACAGTTATAGCCAAAAAAACACAGGAAAGAACATTGAAAATGTCAAGACACTTCTTTTTGATGACTTTCAAGGAAAAAAATAACGTGTCAACTTTTCATTTTTAAACAGCAGTTTTCATTTTGGAACTGACTTTTTTCTTGAAAATAAAGGGAGAAGTTTTTCAGAGGGTAAAACAACCCCAAAATGAAGTGAAACATTTTTACTTGATCTGAAACTAATTTTCCTATTTTCTGATTTTGTTAAACTTGTCTTTAAAAAATAGCTTTTGCCTATAAAGAAGAAAATGTAGTTTATATTAGCACGAACCATTTTCTTAAAATTTTCACTGCCTTATTGGAAAAAAATAATTATTCATGAAGCCCTAAACTTGGGAAGACATACCTCAAATTAGCTTTACAGTAAAGCCACTACTACAGAAAGCCAGTAATGATCTGTATCTGGTTGAGTAGGATTCAAATTGCAGTAGTAAGAAAGGAAAATAAACTGTAAGTAACATAACCAATTGACTGTATCTCAACAGAGGACAGGCTCGAACAAGCTAAGTCAGAACTAGCAAAATGTGCAGATTCCTTTTTCTGCCCTTTTTTTTGATCTCAGTTGTTGGAGTGAGGGAGGGGACCCCGGAGTAACGATGAGTCTCAATATGAGTATGGTCGTTCTCSYTTTATTAGAGCTTACACAAAGTATATATATCATCAAGCAATACGCATGCGTTAGCAATAGTTACATGATTGGCTACAGTCTCTGTCCATACGTATAAAGCGGATACATGATTGGTGCAAAGTTGCTGACTATGCTCCATCGACATTTATGGAACCTAGTTCCGTCCAGACTTGTTTACCAGTTTCATGAATACCTTCTTTTGTGGTGCTCAAGGCCGCTATACGGCCACGTTCAGCAGGCCTCAGCAGGTTCGCTTGCCTTGGCCTACATAAGGCCGCTTTCAGCGGGCTCGCTGGCCTTGGCCTAGATGCCTTCCTCTACCCTGAAGACGGGATTGCTCATCCCAAGCAGAGCATGCCCGCTCTCAGTTAACCATTCCTCCACAATTCCCCCTTCTTGTTTGTGAGCAATCCAGGCTTGGTTCACTACCTTTAGCAGAGTGTTCTTAAAGCAGCTCAGGACTACGCATAAGCACAAACCGACAACTACAAGGATTAGCAAAATGCRTAAGCCTTCAGTAAGTAAGCTCATTAGCCATTGTGGTAGAGTTCCAAACAGGTTAGTTAGCCAGTCATCGAATAGCCCATGGTGCTGACGGATCTTGCCGGTATGTTCYTTCARCCACTGCAATTGTTTGTGAATTGAYTCACCATGRTTAGACAAATTCATGCAACACATACCTTCAAAATCCTCACAACCGTGGCCTTGAGCTAATAGCAAAAAACAATTGCAGCCCTATTTTGCAGAATAGCATGTCAAGAAGGACAAAAACACTCTTTCAGTAGGACTGCGTAGGGTAACCTGATCATTACAATTAGGTGAAAGCCCTATGGCTGCTCGTTTACTGCGGACGGCGGTCTCATTCTTCGTGATATGTTTCCACCAATTTTGATCCGGCGCCAGTAATGTCAGCTTACCAAGATAACAGGGACCACCCATTACCCTTYTCGGAATTCCCTGCCAGGCCCTGTCACCACATATCAAAAAGACGTCTGGTGGCAAGGCCTTTGGGGTACCATTGTTCCAAATTAAGTGCCCCTTCTTCGCCTCAGCCCCAAGGGCTCCCAGCCCCTGACGGCTTGTTGTAAAATTTTCCAATCATGTGGTTCCCATTT